>NC_057813.1:305642502-305644628 GCF_018294505.1 Triticum aestivum | reverse complement strand
GCCGCCCGGCCCCGCCTCCGCCCGACGCTGCCGGCGCCGGATCCGGCCAGATCCGGCCGCCCCGGCCTCTCCTTCATCCTCCTCCGGCTTCCCCGAGCTCCGGCCGGCGAACCTCGAAGCCCGCGCGCGCCAGATCCGATCGAAGCCTCGGTTGACTTTTCTTCCTCCCCCGATTTTCGTCTAAGTCCTTAATCTGTCAATAATTTTTGTTGCATGTTCATCGTCCCACAACTCTGCACCCGTGGCTCCGTTTTGGGCGTGTAGTATACCGAATTGTTCGCCTCGAAGAGTACATCATTCCATCTCATTGCATCATTCTCATTTGAGCTCATCTTGATGCCCGAAATGCTGTTGGAAGAGTGCTTCATAAAGTTAGCTTCAGATTCTTATCAGAACATGCACTTTTGTCATTTTTGCCATGATTGATGTGTGCATCCTATGTACTTGATCCCTACATGTGTTTTGAACTATGCCATGTCTTCTTTACAGAGGTGCTTACCATGTATTTTTGTGATCAATGTGGTGACTAGCACAAGCATGCAAACTAGGCTTCGTGATATTGCTGATTTTAGTCCCTGTTCTGCTGTTATTTTCATGCCATGTAAACATGATGCTACAGAGAGATCCATGCATAATTTGAGATACTTCAGATTATGCTTACATGTTATTCAATTTTGCCAAGGTTGTTGTAGTTGATCCGTGTATGCTATGATGTTGTTCTTGCCATGTATAGCTTCTATGCCATGTCTTCTTGATGGATGTATGCTTAGTTTATCATGAAATTCTCTATAGTGAATGCATCGAGCTCGCGAAGGTGCCTTCGTAATTCTGTCAATGCCATGCTTTGTTTGCTAAATCTATTGACGAAACTTGCTATGTTCACATGGGTGCCATCATTTTCTCTGTTCCTTTTTAGCTTATGGTCAGTAAGGGACTTTTGATCTATGCTTTGAGTAGATTCATGCCATGTCTTGTTTTACTATTATAAGTTCCTGTAGCTTGTTGATAACTTGCTCTGAACATTGCTTCGTGATGCTGTTTATGCCATGTCCAACCTGATATTTTTTGCACTTTCTCCATGCTCGTTTGAACCTGTTATGGTGTGATTTAGCCGTAGCTCAGTGTTCCTCTTTTGTTAAGCATATCCTGTAGATCACTTCTATATGCTTTGTTTTTATGTTGGGGTGCTGTAGCATAGTTTCTTGTTGCGTGCTAAGTAGCATCGTGCTGTTAATCGCAGCTTTGTGCCATTCTTGTCTTGCTTGCCATTTGCAAACCGTGCATCCGTTCCCGGCGATCTTTATATCGATTTCAACCGAAATCATCTCATCTTTCTAGCGGCATACTTGGTTTGCCAAGTTGATGCCTTGTTCATCATCTTTCCTTCCGAAGCACGCATATGCATTTCATATCACATCTCGCATATCATGACATGTGTTGCATCATGTTGCTTGTGCATTGCACCGTGATTTATTGTGGTTCCTTTGCTTGTGTTCTTGCTTCGGGTAGAGCCGGGAGACGAGTACGTGCACGAGGAACCTGTTGAGTACGCTAACGAGGATCAAGCCTTCGACAACTCTGAGAACCTTGCAGGCAAGATGACCATACCTTCGATATCACTTCTATCTTTGCTTGCTAGTACTCGCTCTATCGCTATGTTAGCTCTACCTGCCATTGTTTATCATGCCTCCCTATTGCCATGTCAAACCTCTAACTATCCTGCCCTAGCAAACCGTTGTTTGGCTATGTCACCGCTCTTGCTCAGCCCCTCTTATAGCGTTGCTAGTTGCAGGTGAAGATGAAGTTTGTTCCTGGTCGGAACATGGATATTTTGGGATATCACAATATCTCCTGTTTAATTAATGCACCTTATATACTTGGTAAAGGGTGGAAGGCTCGGCCTTATGCCTGGTGACTTGTTCCACTCTTGTCGCCCTAGTTTCCGTGATACCGGTGTTATGTTCCTTGATTTTGCGTTCCTTACACGGTTGGGTGATTTATGGGACACCCTTGACAGTTTGCTTTGAATAAAACTCCTCCAGCAAGGCCCAACCTTGGTTTTACCTTTTGCCACCTAAGCCCTTTTCCCTTGGGTTTTCGCGAGCCCAAGGGTCATTTTTATTTTA
>NC_057813.1:305624458-305642322 GCF_018294505.1 Triticum aestivum | reverse complement strand
TGTTGGTCCGAAATGGGCAGACTACGGGGCCACCCCGGGGCAACTTGAGGTCTGGTTTTACTCGTAGGCTGACCTATCCGGTGTGCCCTGAGAACGAGATACGTGCGACTCCTATCGGGATTTGTCGGCACATCGGGCGGCTTTGCTGGTCTTGTTTTACCATTGTCGAAATGTTTTGCAAACCGGGATTCCGAGACTGATCGGGTCTTCCCGGGAGAAGGTTTATCCTTCGTTGACCGTGAGAGCTTATGATGGGCTAAGTTGGGACACCCCTGCAGGGTATATTATCTTTCGAAAGCCGTGCCCGCGGTTATGAGGCGGATGGGAATTTGTTAATGTCCGGTTGTAGATAACTCGACACTTGACCTCTTTAAAATGCATCAACTGTGTGTGTAGCCGTGATGGTCTCTTCTCGGCGGAGTCCGGGAAGTGAACACGGTTTGAGTTATGCTTGACGTAAGTAGTTTCAGGATCACTTCTTAATCACTTCTAGCTTCTCGACCGACGCATTGCTTCTCTTCTCGCTCTTACTTGCGTATGTTAGCCACCATATATGCTTAGTGCTTGCCGCAGCTCCACCATATTACCCATTTCCCTACCTATGAGCTTAAATAGTCTTGATCTCGCGGGTGTGAGATTGCTGAGTCCTCGTGACTCACAGATTCTACCAAAACAGATGCAGGTGCCGAGGATACCAGCGCAGATGGGGCAACTGAGCTGAAGTGGGAATTTGATGAGGCCCTTGGTCGTTACTATGTATCGTTTCCAGATGATCAGTAGAGGAGCCCAGTCGGGACGATCGGGGATCTAGCATTTGGGGTTGTCTTCTTTTCATTTGAATTTGACCGTAGCCGGTCTATGAGTGTATTTGAATGATGTATGATATTAATTATGTATTGTGTGAAGTGGCGATTGTAAGCCAACTCTCTTTATCCCATTCTTGTTCATTACATGGGATTGTGTGAAGATGACCCTTCTTGCGACAAAACCACCATGCGGTTATGCCTCTAAGTCGTGCTTCGACACGTGGGAGATATAGCCGCATCGTGGGTGTTACACTTGTGGTGATTCCTCGGCTCCTTGGCTTGTGCGATGGCACCAGAATTATCACAATAAAGGTCCAACGGTTTCACCGAGGCTGGGAAAATACCAAGATCATCCAGAAAATGCCGGATCCAAACACCTTCCTTTGCAGCTTCACAAGCCGTAATGTATCCGGCTTCTGTGGTAGAATCAGCCATCGTATCCTACTTGGAACTCATCCAGTGCACTGCTCCTCCGTTTAGGATGTACATGAATCCGGACTGTGATCTACAATCATCTCTGTCAGTTTGGAAACTAGCATCGATGTAACCCCTTACGACGAGCTCTTCCTCACCTCCATAAACTAGGAACATCTCTTTAGTCCTTTTCAGGTACTTCAAAATAGTCTTTACCGCTGCCCAGTGACTCTCACCTGGGTTGGCCTGGTATCTACTTGTTAGGCTTATTGCAAAAGCAACATCAGGCCTTGTACATATCATGGCATACATGATGGATCCGATTGCTGAGGCATACGGAATCCTACTCATCATGCTTCGCTCATCAGGTGTCGAAGGACTCTGAGTCTCGCTTAGCCTTATACCATGTGAGAGCGGCAAGAACCCTTTCTTTGCCTCACTCATGTTGAACCGCTTCAACACTTTATCTATGTACGTGCTCTGGCTTAAGCCGAGCAGTCTCCTCGATCTATCTCTATAGATCCTAATGCCTAAAATATAGACTGCCTCACCAAGGTCCTTCATCGAAAACTTGCCATTCAATGATTCCTTGACCGAGTTTAGCATCGAAACATTATTTCCGATCAGTAGTATGTCGTCCACATACAAGATCAGAAACACTATCGAGCTCCCACTTAACTTCTTGTATAAACAAGAATCCTCTTCGCTTTTGATGAAACCGAGACCAGTGACGATCTCATCAAAACGAATGTTCCAACTCCGAGATGCTTGCTTCAACCCATAAATGGATCTCTTGAGCTTGCATACCTTACTAGTGCTAGTCGGATCGACAAAACCCTCGGGCTGCATCATATACACGTCCTCAGTTAAATTTCCGTGAAGGAAAGCCGTTTTGACATCCATCTGCCATATCTCGTAATCGAAATATGCAGCTATAGCTAGTATGATCCTCACCGATTTCAGCATCGCTACCGGCGAGTAAGTCTCGTCATAGTCAATTCCTTGAACTTGTCCATAACCTTTAGCGACAAGCCGAGCTTTGTGGATCTGAACATTTCCATCCACATCGGTTTTCTTCTTAAAGACCAATTTGCAACCAATGGCAGTTACGCCAGGTGGCGGATCAACCAAGTCCCAGACTTGATTCTCATCCATGGACTTTAACTCGGATCTCATGGCCTCCAGCCATGCCTCAGAATCTGGGCTCACCATCGCTTCCGCATATGCGGCCGGCTCGTCGCTTTCTAGCAACAATACATCACGCACTCTGCGCAATCTTTCCGACCTCCGTGGTTCCGGTGTCGCTTCCACTACAGGTTCCCTGACCGACTCCGGTATGATCTCATCACCAGCCGAGCCGTCCCCGAGTGGTCCTCGAATTTCTTTGAGTCGAACCGTCCTCCCACTGGCCTCCCGACTGAGAAACTCTTTCTCAAGGAAAACCCCGTTCCGAGCAACAAACACTTTGTTCTCTTCCCGGTTGTAGAAGCTATATCCCAAGGTTTCCCTCGGATATCCCATGAATATGCATTTATCCGACTTGGGTGTAAGCTTGTCTGACATAAGTCTCTTGACAAATGCTTCACAACCCCAAATCTTTAGAAAAGACAAACTGGGACTCTTCCCGGTCCACATCTCATGTGGTGTCTTGTCTACAGATTTTGATGGTACCCTGTTAAGTGTGAAAGCTGCAGTTTCTAGAGCGTATCCCCAAAATGACAAGGGTAAATCTGATTTGCTCATCATAGACCGGACCATGTCCAACAAGGTCCTATTCCTCCGTTCTGACACGCCGTTTCTCTCTGGCGTACCCGGAGGTGTGAGCTAGGGTACTATACCTCGACTTTTCAGATGATCATCGAACTCCTGGCTCATGTACTCACCTCCACGATCAGATCGCAGAAGCTTTATAGTCTTGCCGAGCTGATTCTCAACCTCGTTCTGAAACTCTTTGAACTTTTCAAAAGTCTTTGACTTGTGCCTCATCAAATAGATATATCCATATCTACTCAAGTCGTCGGTAAAAGTCACGAAGTACTGATAGCCACCGCTGGTAGTTGTGCTCATTGGACCACACACATCACTGTGTATAAGCTCCAACAGCTCGGACGCCCTCTCGCAACTCTTTGCGAAAGGAGACTTAGTCATCTTGCCGAGCAAGCATGATTCACATGTCTCGAACGACCCGAAGTCGGACGAAGTTAGGAGCCCATCATCATGGAGCTTCTTCATGCGTTTCAGACTAATGTGTCCAAGCCGGCAATGCCAGAAGTATGTCGGATTTATCTCATTAGGCTTATGCCTCTTGACATTTACGTTATAGACCGGTTCCTGTTCTAGATTCAATATAAATAACCCATCAACAATGGGTGCATAGCCGTGGAACATACCATTCAAAAATATCGAATAACCATCGTCCTTTAAATTGAATTCATAACCCTGACTCATCAAACATGAGGCAGAAATAATGTTCCGACTAAGTGCAGGAATGTAATAACAATTATTCAATCCCAAAATAAATCCAGAAGGAAGCTGGAGCTGCATCGTGCCGACCTCCAACGCAGCAACTCTTGCTTTGTTGCCGACCCTGATGTCAATCTCCCCTTGTGCCACACGCCTAGTTCTTACCAGCCCCTGCATCGAGTTGCAAATATGAACAACCGATCCGGTATCAAATACCCAAGAGCTACTAGGTATGTCAGCAAGGTAAATGTCTATAACATATGCAACAAGTGTACCTTTGCCCGAAGAAGCATTTCCGGCCTTCTTGCCATGCTCTGCAAGCCACTTGCTACAATTTCTCTTCTAGTGACCAGTTTCCTTGCAATGAAAGCAAACGGTTTTCGAGTCCGGTCCAGACTTCGGCGCAGCGGCAGAGGTTACCATCTCCGTGCCCTTTGCCTTAGCCTTCTTCTTAGACCAACTCTTCTTGAACTTAGCCGATTTCTGCACCATCAACACTTGATGCGTGCCTTTCTTAATATCCTTCTCTGCCACTTTGAGCATCCCATGCAATTCAGTGAGCTTCTTATCCATGCCATGCATATGATAGTTCGAGATAAACGTCCCATAGCTGGGCGGAAGAGAACCCAGAACAGCATCAGTAGCTAGCTCATCCAAGAGCGGGAAGCCCAAACGATCCAAAGCTTGCACATATCCGATCATCTTGATCACATGTGGGCTCAGTGGATCACCTTCCTTCAGCTTGCAATCCATCAAGGATCGCCATTGAACCTTTTGGTCCTAGCCTGTGTCTGAAACATGCTCTTGAGACTCTCGATCATATCGTAAGCCTCAACATTTTCGAAATGCTGTTGCAAATCGGGCTCCATACAAGCCAGCATCAGACAGCTGATCTCCGTTGATTCATCAACGAGTTTCTGGTAGGCATTCTTAGCTGTGGCACTAGCATTATCGGCAGGTTCCTCTGGAAGTGGATCCTCTAGAACATGTTCCTTTTTATCGTGCTTGAGAACAATTCTCAGATTTCTATACCAGGTGGTAAAGTTTGTTCCATTCAGTTTATCCTTTTCCAGAATTGATTTCAATGCAAAGTTGGGTTGAGCAGGTGGTGCCATTGATCTACAACAGAAAATATGCAATCACTAAGCAATGTGTTTATGTAGAGTAATTCTAGCCTAAACAGATATACTCCCAATAAAGTCAGCATCCCTCCGCAAACTCTTAGTGATTCAAGATCCGACTAGCGCATGCGACTAGTGAGCTTTAGCATCACTGCTAGCCAACATACCTATCCGGTAAGCAACCCCTTGCTAATCGTATCTCTATACGACTCCTGTCGGTCGGGAAGGTATCTCATACCCCGGCTCCCAACCTTCTTTGCCACATCAAGTTAACCTGATGCAGTGCATGTCCGTGTCCGACACAAAACCTTCAGTTCAAGGACACCTAGCAGCACCCCAATTTTATGAGCCCACTACTAGAAGTACTTGACGTGCGAAGGTGCAACACCGGGGATGGCAATTCGCTTGATATTCATGAGGGATCATTCTATCATTCTAACATGCATAGACACAAAGAAGCATAACAATCACAAATGAATACATATTGTGAAATAGTATGGCTCCTTCATGGACGTTCTTCCAGGTCGGATCCGACTCCGATGACCATCCAGGAACTCCATCTTGTTTGTCACGCCGGGCCGCCAGGCCGCCAACCTGATCTCTATTATCCAACTACTACAACTAGTAATGAATTTACATAGAGTCACAAGTCGACACGCAGGTCGTTATACAATATAATGACAGCACTTTGGCTCCTACCAGCTGACAAACATGACACGCATGTCATGTATAAATTACACACATGCATCACATACACATGAGCCATACTATTCACATCAAACCTGCAAAACAAAGTTATGCATAGAATCGCATTGTACCGGTTTGTGTGTCGGGTATGAAATACACGGCGCTACGCATATGGTGGTCCCGCTAGCCGGTTAGCGGGCGGGGTTCGAAGGGGCAGCGCCCGACATTTTCGGAAATCACAGATTGCATCTAGACTCCGTTCACGCCAAATTTTCTGATCTGACCGATCTCATCGATCATCGTGAATCCGATTTGGGTTTACGTTTCACTGTTAACCCCGATGGCGGATGACCGGCCGGTAGGGGTAGATCGTGTCACGACCTCATCGATCCCGATTGACAGAAAACATAGCCTCAACGATCCCCATGTGCAATTGATCACATCAACCGTGCACATAGCCGATCTCTTCAAGGACAACAGATCTCATCTGTCGCCTCCACATGTCTAATATGCATACGATCTAAATCCAAATCCTATAGCAGAGGCTCTGATACCACTGTTGGGTTCTATGGTAGGGTGCATCGACTACAAATTTAAAAATTCCTACGCGCAGAACATCCAGGAACATGCTACGGGAGATGGATCACAGTTCGTTACCACTAGACGCGCAGTGCCGTGTAGCGGAAGAAGAGTTGGGGCAGCGCGTCCGCGTGGATCGTCTTCTCCTCGTTCGATCTCCCTCGAACAGCCGGTCGTCCGATCCCACGTACAAGTTCGCCGGAGCAGCGCAAGTGCACCGCCTCTAACGGTATCCGCGCGTGCAGGAGGAACACCGTGCGGTGGACTGCTAGGTCCGATCACACAGTCGGCAGCGAGTGGAGGTGGCTATTCGCAACACATGCAAACCCTATTCGCAGCACCGAAACGATCAACCGCATGAGTGTGTCGCACCTCCACTTTATATAGGCGTCCGTCGTGGGCTCAACACTTGGGCCTCGCACGGACCCTAAAGCCCAAAGTCTACTCAGTCATGTTCCTAGTCCAGTTCGGATCACATCCGACCAGTGTCCTACGAACGGACCTCGTAGGTTCCTTCCCTAAAGCGCGCGACCCCTTAGGTTCAAGCCGGCTTGGTCGCAGTTCGGATTACCTCCGGACTACATGGCTGGTAGCGGCCTCTAGCAAGGTGTGCCGACCACCAAGCAGACGATGAAGCTGGTTAGGCGAACCTGTACAACGTGTCACACTTCTATTCCCTTTGCCGCACGATATATGTTGTCGGGCTCAAGGCGAGACTGTCATCCTTGTGCTAAGCCGACCTCTTTCTCGTTCTAGTGATACCAACCACTATCCAGATTATCTCATAATCCTTGTCGCATGGCCATGCTGTTCCTGGTCGGATCACACGAGGGGCCCAGAGTATATCTCTCCTGATCGGAGGGGCAAATCCCATCTTGCTCGACCATGTCTCGCAGCATGGGACTGGACAAACCCGAAACCTACCTTTGTAACTACCCAGTCATGGAGTAGCGTTTGGTCAGCCCAAAGCAAGTTTGTCACCATCTCAAATACATGCGTCAGCTCAGATCTTAGGACATAGAATGTATGTTGTACTAGAGACTCACAGATGACATATCGCTGCGTCTCATAGTTGGGTCTGTCCGACTCGGACCTTATCTCGACTCGGATCCGACTATGTCGAATCCGACCAGACCTTTCCAAGTCCATATTATCCAGTTAGCATCCAATGCTCCATGGCTAGTGAGACCGAGCCATTGACTGTGTCATATGCTAGTCTAGTCGGCTGCGCGTCCACACAGCCCTTTCGACTAGGGACCTTTTAGGACAGTCATCATACAGTGCATAGTCCCACAAAAAAGTCACGTACTTGCTCATACACATCATTGATAATGTCCAAGGACTATCTTTATTCATAAACACATAGGAAATATCATCATACATGATTGCCTCTAGGGCATATCTCCAACAATATCCACGTACCCTAAAAACATCCAGGAGCACCACGAAAAACTATTTCCACTGCCGCAACCTTCTGTATCCGCGAGATCCCATCTTGGAGCCTTCGTTGGCACTCCGTCGGAGGGGGAATCGACCATGGAGGGCCTCTACATCATCTCCAAGGCCTCTCTGATGAGTTGTGAGTAGTTTACCATAGACCTTCGGGTCCATAGTTATTAGCTAGATGGCTTCTTCTCTCTCTTTGAATCCCAATACCAAGTTCTCCTCGATCTTCTTGGAGATCTATTCGATGTAACTCTTTTTGCGGTGTGTTTGTCGAGATCCGATGAATTGTGGATTCATGATCAAGTTTATCTATGAGAAATAATTGAATCTTCTCTGCATTCTTTTATGTATGATTGGTTATCTTTGCAAGTCTCTTCGTATTATCAGTTTGGTTTGGCCTACTAGATTGATCTTTCTTGCAATAGGAGAAGTGCTTAGCTTTGGTTCAATCTTGCGGTGTCCTTTCCCAGTGACAGCAGCGGCAGCAAGGCACGTATTGTATTGTTGCCATCGAGGATAAAAAGATGGGGTTTATATCATATTGCTTGAGTTTATCCCTCTACATCATGTCATCTTGCTTATTGTGTTACTCTATTGTTATGAACTTAATACTCTAGATGCAGGCAGGAGTCGGTCGATGTGCGGAGTAATAGTAGATGCAGAATCATTTCGATATACTTGTCACGGACGTGATGCCTATATACATGATCATGCCTAGATAATCTCATAACTATGCACTTTTCTATCAATTGCTCGACAATAATTTGTTCACCCACCGTAATACTTATGCTATCTTGAGAGAAGCCACTAGTGAAACCTATCGCCCC
Organism: Triticum aestivum; assembly: GCF_018294505.1. Lineage (NCBI taxonomy): Eukaryota > Viridiplantae > Streptophyta > Magnoliopsida > Poales > Poaceae > Triticum > Triticum aestivum. The sequence goes on along the minus strand of NC_057813.1, from coordinate 305,633,979 downwards.
CGGGTCTATCTTTTATCATATAAGTTCCCCGTTTACTTTTATTTGCATCTTTTACTTTCCAATCTATATCATAAAAATACCAAAAATATTTATCTTATCTTATTATCTCTATCATATCTCAGTTTCGCAAGTTACCGTGAAGGGATTGACAACCCTTTATCGCGTTGGTTGCGAGGTTCTTGTTTGTTTGTGTAGGTGCGTGGGACTTTTGAGGAGCCTCCTACTGGATTGATACCTTGGTTTCTCAACAACTGAGGGAAATACTTACGCTACTATGCTGCATCACCCTTTACTCTTCAAGGAAAAATCAATGCAGTTCTCAAGAGGTAGCAAGAAGGATTTCTGGCGCCGTTGCCGGGGAGGTCTTCGCTCAAGTCAAGACATACCAAGTACCCATCACAAACTCATCTCCCTCGTATTACATTATTTGCCATTTGCCTCTTGTTTCCTCTCTCCCACTTCACCCTTGCTGTTCTATTCGCCCTCTCTTTCCCGTTCGCCTCCTTTTTTCGCTTGCCTTTTGTGTGCTTGTGTGTTGGATTGCTTGTCACGATGGCGCAAGATAATACCAAATTGTGTGACTTTTCCATACCAACAATAATGATTTCCTTAGCACTCCGATTGCTCCTCTTAATGATGTTGAATCTTGTGAAATCAATGTTGCTTTGTTGAATCTTGTTATGAAAGATCAGTTCTCCTGCCTTCCTAGTGAAGATGCCGCTACTCATCTAAAGAACTTTCTTGATTTGTGTGATATGCAAAAGAAAAAAGATACGGATAATGATAGCTAAATTGAAGTTATTTCCATTTTCACTTCGAGATCATGCTAAAACTTGGTTTTCGTCTTTTCCTAAAAATAGTATTGATTCGTGGAATAAGTGCAAAGATGCTTTTATCTCTAAGTTTTTTCCTCCCGCTAAGATCATCTCTCTTAGAATCGATATTATGAATTTTAAACTACTTGATCATGAGCATGTTGCCCAATCTTGGGAAAGAATGAAATTAATGATTCGCAGTTGCCCTACGTGGTTTGAATTTATGGATGATCATACAAATTTTTTATGCCGCATTGAATTTTGCTTCTAGAAATCTTTTAGATTCGGCCGCGGGAGGCACTTTTATGGAAATCACTTTAGGAGAAGCTACAAAACTCCTTGATAATATTATGGTTAATTATTCTCAATGGCACACCAAAAGATCTACTAGTAAAAAAGTTCATGCGATAGAAGAAATTAATGTTTTGAGTGGAAAGATGGATGAACTTATGAAATTGTTTGCTACTAAGAGTGCTCCTATTGATCCTAATGATATGCCTTTGTCTACTTTGATTGAGAATAATAATGAATCTATGGATTTGAATTTTGTTGGTAGGAATAATTTTGGTAACAATGCTTATAGAGGAAACTTTAATCCTAGGCCGTTTCCTAGTAATTCCTCTAATAATTATGGTAATTCCTACAACAATTCTCGTGGAAATTTTAATAAGATGCCCTCTGATTTTGAGAATAGTGTTAAAGAATTTATGATCTCTCAAAAGAATTTCAAAGCTTTGCTTGAAGAAAAATTGCTTAAAGTTGATGAATTGGCTAGGAACATTGATAGACTTTCCCTTGATGTTGATTCTTTGAAACTTAGATTTATTCCACCTAAGCATGATATCAACGAGTCTCTCAAAGCCATGAGAATTTCCATTGATGAGTGTAAAGAAAGAACCGCTAGGATGCGTGCTAAGAAAGATTGCTTTGTAAAAGCTTGTTCATCTAGTTTCCATGAAAATAATGATGAAGATCTAAAATTTATTGATGTGTCCCCTATTAAATCTTTGTTTTGCAATATGAATCTTGAGAATGATGGGACTGGAGATGAGTCAACTTTAGTTAAAAGGCGTCTCAACGATTCAGAGTTTTTAGATCTTGATGCTAAATTTGGTAAAAGTGGGATTGGAGTGGTCAAAACTTTACATAGCATTGAACCAACTATTATGGATTTCAAGGAATTTAATTATGATAATTGTTCTTTACTAGATTGTATTTCCTTGTTGCAATCTGTGTTGAATTCTCCTCATGCTTATAGTCAAAATAAAGCTTTTACCAAACATATTGTTGATGCCTTGATGCAATCTAATGAAGAAAAACTTGAATTGTAAGTTTCTATACCTAGAAAAATTTATGATGAGTGGGAACCTACTATAAAAATTAAAATTAAAGATCATGAATGTTATGCTTTGTGTGATTTGGGTGCTAGTGTTTCCACGATTCCGAAAACTTTATGTGATGTGCTAGGTTTCCATGATTTTGATGATTGCTCTTTATACTTGCATCTTGTGGATTCCACCATTAAGAAACCTATGGGGAGAATCAATGATGTTCTTATTGTTGCAAATAGGAATTATGTGCCCGTATATTTTATCGTTCTTGATATAGATTGTAATCTTTCATGTCCTATTATTCTTGGTAGACCTTTCTTAGAACGGTTGGTGCAATTATTGATATGAAGGAAGAGAATATTATATTCCAATTTCCATTAAGGAAAGGCATGGAACACTTCCCTAGAAAGAAAGTCAAATTACCTTATGAATCTATTATGCGAGCTACTTATGATTTGAACACCAAAGATGGCAACACTTAGATCTATTCTCGCTTTCATGCCTAGCTAGGGGCGTTAAACGATAGCGCTTGTTGGGATGCAACCCAATTTTATTTCAGTTCCTTGATTTTTGCTTATGTTTAGTAATAAATATTTCATCTAGCCTCTGTTTAGATGTGGTTTTATGTTTTAATCAATGTTTGTGCCAAGTATAACCTATAGGATAACCTACAGTGATAGTTAATTTGATTCTACTGAAAAACAGAAACTTTTGTACGCACGAGAATAATTTTAATAAGTCACAGAAACGTGATTTCGCGTTGATTCTTTTTGAAGTAGATCCATAGACAAATTGACCAGGACTTCCTATTTTGGTAGGATTTTTAGAGTTCCATAAGTATTCAAAAGTTACAGATTGCTACAGACTGTTCTGTTTTTGACAGATTTTGTTTTTCGTGTGTTGTTTGCTTATTTTAATGCATCTATGGCTAGTATCGGGGGTTATGAACCATAGAGAAGTTGGAATATAGTAGGATTAACACCAATATAAATAAAAAATGAGTTCATTACAGTACCTTATGTGGTGTTTTTTCTTTCTTGCGCTAACGGAGCTTATGAGATTTCCTTGTTGAGTTTTGTGTTGTGAAGTTTTCAAGTTTTGGGTAAAGATTTGATGGAGTATGGAATAAGGAGTGGCAAGAGCCTAAGCTTGGGGATGCCCATGGAACCCCAATATAATCCAAGGACAACCAAAAGCCTAAGCTTGGGGATGCCCCGGAAGGCATCCCCTCTTTCGTCTTCGTTTATCGGTAACTTTACTTGGAGCTATATTTTTATTCACCACATGATATGTGTTTTGCTTGGAGCATCTTGTATGATATGATTCTTTGCTTTTTAGTTTACCACAATCATCCTTGCTGTACACACCTTTTGGGAGAGACTCACATAATTTGGAATTTATTAGAGTACTCTATGTGCTTCACTTATATCTTTTGAGCTAGATAGTTTTTGCTCTAGTGCTTCACTTATAATTTTTAGAGCACAGCGGTGGCTTGATTTTGTAGAAATTGTTGATCTCTCATGCTTCACTTATATCATTTTGAGAGTCTTTTAGAATAACATGGTATTTGTTATGTTTATAAAATTGGTCCTAGAATGATGGGCATCCAAGTTGGGTATAATAAAAACTATCATAGGAAGTGAATTGGATGCTATGATAAATTTGATGCTTGATAATTGTTTTGAGATATAGAGGTGGTGATATTAGAGTCATGCTAGTTGGGTAATTATGAATTTAAAGAATACTTGTGTTGAAGTTGGCAAGTCCCGTAGCATGCACGTATGGAAAAAGTTGTGTAACAAATTTATTGCATGGAGTGCTCTTTTGATTGTCTTCCCTTGTGTGGAGGTTGGGGTGCGTGATGGTTAACTCCTACCAACCTCCCCCCTAGGAGCATGCATAGTAGTACTTTGCTTCGAGGGCTAATAAAACTTTCGCAATAAGTATATGAGTTCTTTATGACTAATGTGAGTCCATGGATTATACGCACTTTTACCTTTCCATCATTGCTAGCCTCTTCGGTACCGTGCATTGCCCTTTCTCACCTTCAGAGTTGGTGCAAACTTCGCCGGTGCATCCAAACCCCGTGATACGATACGCTCTATCACACATAAACCTCCTTATATCTTCCTCAAAACAACAACCATACCTACCTATTATGGCATTTCCATAGCCATTCCGAGATATATTGCCATGCAACTTTTCACCGTTTCGTTTATCATGACACGCATCATCATTGTCATATTGCCTTGCATGATCATGTAGTTGACATCGTATTTGTGGCAAAGCCACCATGCATAATTTTTCATACATGTCACTCTTGATTCATTGTCTATCCCGGTACACCGCCGGAGGTATTCATATAGAGTCATACCTTGTTCTAGTTTTGAGTTGTAATTTAGTAGTCGTAAATAAATAGAAGTGTGATGATCATCGTTATTAGAGCATTGTCCCTTATAAAAAAAGAAATAAAAAAGGGGGACAATGTTACTATCCTTTTCCACACTTGTGCTTCAAAGTAGCACCATGTTCTTCATATAGAAAGTCTCTTATGTTGTCACTTTCATATACTAGTGGGAATTTTCCATTATAGAACTTGGCTTGTATATTCCAACAATGGGCTTCCTCAAAATGCCCTAGGTCTTCGTGAACAAGCAAGTTGGATGCACACCCACTTAGTTTCTTTTGTTGAGCTTTCATACATTTATAGCTCTAGTGCATCCGTTGCATGGCAATCCCTACTCCTCATGTTAACATCGATTGATGGGCGTCTCCATAGCCCGTTGATTAGCCTCGCCAATGTGAGACTTTTTCCTTTTTTGTCTTCTCCACACAATCTCCATCATCATATTCTATTCTACCCATAGTGAGAGTTGAAAAAAGCTGAAGCGCGTTAAAAAGTATGAACCAATTGCTTGGCTGAAACCGGGGTTATTCTTGATGGGAGTATTTTGTGTGAGGAAAATGAAACATAGCCTAACTATATGATTTTGTAGGTATGAACTTTCTTTAGCCATGTTATTTTGAGAAGACATGATTGCTTAGTTAGTATGCTTGAAGTATTACTATTTTCTATGTCAATATGAACTTTTATTTTGAATCATTTGGATCTCAACATTCATGCCACAATAAAGAAAATTACATTGATAATTATGCTAGGTAGCATTCCACATGAAAATTTCTATTTTTATCATTTACCTACTCGAGGACGAGCAGGAATTAAGCTTGGGGATGCTTGATACGTCTCCAACGTATCTATAATTTTTGATTGTTCCATGCTATTATATTACCCGTTTTTGTTTATGGGCTTTACTTTACACTTTTATATCATTTTTGGGACTAACCTACTAACCGCAGGCCCAGCCCGAATTGCTGTTTTTTTGCCTATTTCAGTGTCTCGAAGAAAAGGAATATCAAACGGAATGAAACCTTCGGGAGCGATCTTTTTGGAACAAACGCAATCCAGGAGACTTGGAGTGGACGTCAAGCAGCAAACGAGGCGACCACGAGGGTGCCCGACGCGCCCTAAGGGGGTGGGCGCGCCCCCACCCTCGTGGCTCAACCGACATACTTCTTCTTCCTATATATATATCCACGTACCCTGAAAACATCCAGGAGCACCACGAAAAACTATTTCCACCACTGCAACCTTCTGTATCTGCGAGATCCCATCTTGGAGCCTTCGCCGGCGCTCCGTCGGAGGGGGAATCGACCACGGAGGGCCTCTACATCATCTCCAAGGCCTCTCTGATGAGTTGTAAGTAGTTTACCACAGACCTTCGGTTCCATAGTTATTAGCTAGATGGCTTATTCTCTCTCTTTGAATCTCAATACCAAGTTCTCCTCGATTTTCTTGGAGATCTATTCGATGTAACTCTTTTTGCGGTGTGTTTGTCGAGATCCGATGAATTGTGGGTTTATGATCAAGTTTATCTATGAGAAATAATTGAATCTTCTCTGAATTCTTTTATGTATGATTGGTTATCTTTGCAAGTCTCTTCGAATTATTAGTTTGGTTTGGCCAACTAGATTGATCTTTCTTGCAATAGGAGAAGTGCTTAGCTTTGGGTTCAATCTTGCGGTGTCCTTTCCCAGTGACAGCAGGGGCAGCAAGGCACATATTGTATTGTTTCCATCGAGGATAAAAAGATGTGGTTTATATCATATTGCTTGAGTTTATCCCTCTACATCATGTCATCTTGCTTATGCGTTATTTTGTTCTTATGAACTTAATACTCTAGATGCAGGCAGGAGTCGGTCGATGTGTGGAGTAATGGTAGTAGATGCAGAATCGTTTCGATCTACTTGTCACGGACGTGATGCCTGTATACATGATCATGCCTAGATAATCTCATAACTATGCACTTTTCTATCAATTGCTCGACAGTAATTTGTTCACCCACCGTAATACTTATACTATCTTGAGAGAAGCCACTAGTGAAACCTATGACCCCCGGGTCTATCTTTTATCATATAAGTTTCCCATCTACTTTTATTTGCATCTTTTACTTTCCAATCTATATCATAAAAATATCAAAAAAAATTATCTTATCTTATTATCTCTATAAGATCTCACTTTCGCAAGTTACCGTGAAGGGATTGACAACCCCTTTATCGCGTTGGTTGCGAGGTTCATGTTTGTTTGTGTAGGTGCGTGGGACTTTTGAGGAGCCTCCTACTGGATTGATACCTTGGTTCTCAACAGCCGAGGGAAATACTTACGCTACTTTGCTGCATCACCCTTTCCTCTTCAAGGAAAAACCAACGCAATGCTCAAGTGGTAGCATCGGCACATCGGGAGGTCTTGCTGGTTTTGTTTTACCATTGTTGAAATGTCTTGTGAACCAGGGTTCCAAGCTTGATCGGGTTGTTCCGAAATGGAGGATTTTTTCCGCGGATCGTGAGAGTTTGTGATGGACTAAGTCGGGACACCCCTGTAGGGTTAAATCCTATCCAAAGCCGTGCCCGCAGTTATGTGACAGATTGGAAATTTATAATATCCGGTTGTAGAGAACTTGACACCAGATCCGAAATAAAATACACCAACAGCGAGTGTAACCATAACTGTCTCTTTTCGAGTGAGTTCAAGAAGAGAACATGGTGCAGTTATGTTTGACTCGTAAGTACTTGTAGGATCACTTCTTGATCATTACTAGTTTGCGATCGCTATAAGTAGTTTCTCTTCTTACTCTTGTACTCATAAGTTAACCACCATACAAATGCTTAGTGTTTGCCGCAACCTCACCACTTATCTATTCCATACCCATTAAGCTTTGCTAGTCTTAATACCCATGGTAATGAGATTGTTGAGTTCTCGTGGCTCACAGATTACTACAACAACAACTACAAATACATGCAATGCGATGGTCTGACACGAGTGCGATGCTTGCTTGTTTGGAGTTCTTTTGCTTCTTATTCTTCGATCAAGGGATAGGTTCGGGGTTGGGAGCCTGGGATTAGCAGGGTGGATGTCGTTCTTTTTTTTCGTTTGATTTCATCCGTAGTCGGATCCTGCTGTTCTGTATGATGATTTATATGTATTGATGAACTGTTGTATTCATGTTGTAGGTTGTGGCGAGTGTAAGCCTTTATCTTATATTCTCGTCTATTCAGTACATGGTATGTTGTAATGATATCCACCTTGCCATGCGCTCGAAATGCGATTGTGTCCAAATCATGAATTCATCACGTGATTGGAATATAGTCGCATCTTGGGCGCTACAGTATCTCTCTCACTCGCAGTAAACTGGACCTTGAAAATGTTACCTATATTGATTCTGATAACTTAGGTACCATCACCGCGGTAAATTTGACCCTAATTTTTTGTTGTTGAAAAATATAACCCCGATAATTTTCTCTGTAGATAGTTGATAATACACGCGTCACAGTCTAGATAACTTACACACAAACACCACAATAATTTTGAGTCGCGAGTATTTTTTTTGAAAACATACTTTCGATAAATTTTGTGTAAATAGCATGATAATATATGCACCATAGATTTGATAACTTACGTCTAAAATACCGTAATAATCTTTTTGTTCGGTGGAGAAAAAGTTGTTGTAAACATACAATGGTAAATTTTGTGTACATAGCATGATATTTTAAGCACTGCGGACCTGTTAAACTGCCTACAAAGACCATGATAACTTTTTGACCCTGGATTTTCTTTTTCAAACATACCCCTGCTATTTAAAAAAACTATGGTAGTATAAGCAGCTCATAACCGATAACTTACATACAAACACCATGATAACTTTTACCCTAGGAAAAAGTTGTTGAAAAATATACCCTGGCTAACTTATTTGTACATAGTATGATAATATACGCCTCATAGACCTGATACCTTACGTCCAAGCACCTCGTTAATTTTAACTAGGAGAATAATCATTGCAAAGCCACAGTTTCTGTGCAAATAACACGATAATATACGTCCAAACACCGTGGTAATTTTGGATATGAAAAAGTTTTAGAGAATACTCGCAGTAATTTCTATGTAAATAGCATGATAATTTAGGCCTCGCAGACATGATAATTTACATACAAATGCTGCAGTAATTTTGACTAGGTGAAAATTTATTGAGAAAGTAATCCCCGTTAATTTCTATGTAAACATAAGGGTAATTCACGCGCTGCAAACATGATAACTTATGTACAAACACCGTGTTAGCTTTTAACTCGAAGAAAAAGATGTTGAAATATAGAAAAAGATGTTGAAATACACCCTGATAACTTATCTGCAAATATCATGGTCATATATGAAGCCTATACCTGATAATTTAAGTACAAACAGGGAAAAACCTATTGAGAAAACATACCCCAAAAACTTGAGTGAGAAAAGCATGGCAACATTAAAACTTCGTACCTGGTAACTTACATGCAAACATCATAATATTTTGTATCTGAAAAGGAGTGAAGAGGACGCCTGGGTTTATGAACCGTGTGAAACGTGCAGAAAAATGATAGAACTAGGGCGTACTATTCTAAAACCCGTACAAGTGAGGCTGCCGGCCTGAATTTTCACTTACTAATCACAACCATTTTTGTTTATTCTCGCCTCATGAAGATACAACTAGCATATAAGTTGTATGCAATCAGAGCATCTCCAATAGACGGTCCAAATGTAAAAATACCTAACTTTTGGACCGTTTAGGGCAAAAAACGCTGCTCCAACATACGGTCCATATGCAAAAAAAATTGGACCGCGACCTCCTCGTGATGTAAAATGCAACACCTCGCGATGCAAATATACATCAGATGCATCTGGTCCAAAACTAGCCGTCGCCCGTGAACGCCCAACCGCCACTTCATTTCCGTTCCCCCCCGCCCGCGCCCATCCGCCCGCCACCGCCCCCTGCCGTCCGGTGCCGCCATG
>NC_057813.1:305613187-305624001 GCF_018294505.1 Triticum aestivum | reverse complement strand
CATCCGCCCGCATCCGCGGCCATGCCGCCGCCCCCCGCCCGTCGGCCCGGATTGGCGCCGCCCCGGCCGGTGGCCACCGCGCATGCGGCGAAGGGACGAGGAGGCAGCGTCAAACGGCCAGCCAACCGCAGTCGCAACTCGGCCGACAGTTCTACGCGGCCGGTGAAGGTCTCAAAGGCGGCCGCGGCGGCTCGGGGCAACGAGTCGCAGACGGTGCGGCCGGCGGCCTCCTCCAGCAGCCACACATCCATTTCTCCACCTCCCCCGCCGCCACCGCCGACCGTGGAGGAAGATGTGGCCACGCGATGGCCACCGCCTCCAACATGTTCGACGAAATGTCGCAAAGGTATAAATTTTGCGGTTGTGCTTTCGTTTGTGCTCTCGTTTGTTGTTTCAAAATTTTTGTGTCCTTGATTGTTTGTGCATGCAATTGTAGTGTTGATGATGAAGCTTTCATGTGCGCAACAAATGTGGCAAATGATGATTACATATATGAGTCACAAGAATATGAAACCCAATGTGACGATGACAATCTTGATGTGGATGATGATGGGAGAAGGCATGGGAGAGGCCATGGGGGGAGCCATGGGTGGTGCCATGGGAGGTGCCATGGGTGGTTACATGAACATGATTGGAGGTTTTATGAGTGGTGCATTTGGCGGAAACATGGGAGGTGGCTTCAGTGGCAACATGGAAGGTCGCTTTGGCGGCATGGGAGGTGGCTTTGGCGGCATGGGAGGTGCTTTTGGCGGCAACATGATGGGTGGCTTGCGAGGTGGCTATGGCGGCAACATGAGTGGCGTTGGAGGTGGATATGGCGGCAACATGGGACGGAATGAAGATGGTTCCGGTGGTGCTCACGGCAACGAGAGTTCACCGCTTATTGAGAACGTCGACAAAGACAGTGGTGGAGATGATGATCATACCACGGTTCACAACATCGGTGAAGTTGATGACCTGAATGAGTAATATTTATGTGCATTTGAATTTCTAGGGCGAAAAACTTTGATTGAGACGATGCTCTTTTGGTAGACGAATTTGATATTATGATGGTGATGCACTTTTGATTAAAACTATGATGATGATGCACTTTATTTTCAAATTTTAGTTCCTATTTCAATGCAAAACCGCGGCTGAACAGTGGCTGGCAGCAGCCGCGCGGCTGTTTTCAGATTTTTACATCTTTGGTTTGGACCATCTATTGGAGTTGCAAATTTGGACCATCTGTTGGAGTTGGGCTTTTTTCGGAGCTCCAAAACGCATTTTTTGACAGTCTAAATTTTACATCTCCGATTTTGGACCGTCAATTTTTAGACTATCTATTGGAGATGCTCTTATTAACTGAGCTAGCGTAGCTGGATATTGCAACTTAGTTTTGTATGGGAGGGTCTGGGTTCGATTCCCTTGAACGCCTTTTTTTTTGCCTATTTTAAACTACATGCCCCAAAAAACTAGAGAAGATGGGATCAAAGGAGGGGGTCGCTCCGGAGGAGATGGGATTGAAGGGAGAAGAGTCATGTGGTACTTTTAGCAATGTGGCACACGCGTGCCAAATATCGCGGTCCATATTTGTATTTAGGAACGGAGGAGTACAATTGGTTTTATATCACTCGAAAAAAGAGAAACTGGTTTTATAAAGAGCGAAAGCCTCTACGACACTCGCATGGAAGGGACGACGATCCCTTTGAGTGGCTCTCCGAAGTACCACCTTATCACTCCCGTCAAAAAAAAACCCCCACCTTATCACTCTTGCATTTGTTTTCCCCATTTTATTCTGATATCGGCTGCTTAACTTCGACCGTCCGATCCTTATCACTCCTGCACGCGCACCCTCCGCTCCTTCCCACTCGCCCCGCCGCCGTATCGCCCCGCGCCGCGTCGCCGTCGTCGTTCGCCGGCCATTCGACTCGCTCCCTCGCCCACGCTGCCGCCTCTCCACCCTTAGACCGCCTCCTTCGAGGCCTGCTCGCGTCGCTCCCCCGCCCACCGACGCACGGCCACCGTCAGTGTTCGCGCCGGCCTCGTTACGGCCAGCCATTCGGTCTGCTCCGTGCCCTTGTGGCTGTACGCCAACTTGCAGGATTGCGGCGGAAAACCCTCGTTTATTCGTAAGCTTGGTTTCACTTCTCACTAATTTTTTATGTGCTGTCTTCTGTGTCCCAGAGAAATAAAATCCATTTTTGTAGGTTCTAAGTTCCAACCAGTCCGTATAGGCATGTCAATTATCAGATTTCAGCTTAAATTGTTACACCCTTACATTCTTCTAAAATTTAAACTTATAAAGTTCTACTGGAATTTAGATATATCGGGCCAACATGCAAGTACATAGGTGTTTTTCTCGTTTGATCACCTAGCTCGCTTTCGGTTATTGTTTCCCAAAAAATTATGCTCACTCAAAATTAATCTTGCTTCCTCAGCTTTATGAGTGCGAGGCAGTGTTTTTAAGAGCACTGTCATGGCGTCTCCTGCTTCTGTTACCAACCTGGGGAGCAACGGAAGGCCTGGTCCACTGCCGACAGCGGCAGTGAGGAGAGGGCACTTGGTTTCAAGGATCAGTTTCACGGGTTTTGACGGTGTCCGGAGGTGGCCATGTGCACCTGGAAGACTATGTAGATGTATGGTCATAACTAACTTGATCGATGAGAAGGGAGCTCAGTTCTCATCAAGAGCAAGTGTGAACGTTAAAGCTGATGATGACAGTGATCTTCTTTCAAAGCCCCCGCAGAGGCCAGTTCGGCTGAATGGGCCACCAGCAAGCATGGATACAGCAACAACATCAGCACCTGCCAGGAAGCCAGCAGGCGTAACATTGCAAGACCGAGAGAAGGTCCGAGAGTCATTGGATGAGGTGTTGGAGAAGGCAGAGAAACTTGAGGCCTCGAGCTCCAGAAATGTGGATGGTGAGAACCGTGCATTGAGACAGAATGATGTGGCAAAGCCTAATAGTTCAGTGCCAATAGTGGTGGAGGAAGGCTCGAATTCCAAAAGGACAAAAACACTAAAGAGTGTATGGAGAAAGGGGAACCCTGTGCCCACTGTACATAAGGTGATTAGAGATCGGCCACGCACTGAAACTAGGGATCAGTCCATATCTGCTGCTGAACCTTCAGTGTCATCTCCATCAAAACTAGCACCTCACCTACAAACAAGACCTTCTGTAGCACCACCACCTCGTCGCCCTGTCAAAGCTGACACATCAAAGGAGAAAAAAGGACCCATCCTGATCGACAAATTTGCTTCCAAGAGACCAATGGTTGATCCAGCTGTAGCTGAGGCACTGGTAGACCCTGTCAAGCCAGTACGCGGTCCACCAGCCAAAGCGAAGGATAATCGTCATAAAAAAATTATTACACCAGCTGGTCCCCGCCGACGTATGTCAAATGATGATCGATCAGTTGATGACGACGCTCCAGTGCGCAAGGGAAGGAGGTGGAGCAAGGCAAAACGTAGGGCTGCCAGGCTTGAGGCTTTAGAAGCTGAAGAGCCTGTTAGGGTTGAGATCCTTGAAGTTGGTGAAGAAGGTATGGATGTTGACGAATTAGCATATCAACTGGCAGTTGGCGAATCAGAAATTCTGCGCTTTTTATCAGTGAGAGGAGCAATGCTTGACAATGTTCAGACTCTTGATAAAGATTTGGTTAAGATGGTTTGCATGGAATATGAAGTTGAAGTACTGGAAAATGGTCCGGTGAGAGTGGAAGAGATGGCAAAGAAGAATGAGTTCCTTGATGAGGAGGATTTGGATAAACTGGAAGTAAGGCCTCCCATTGTAACTATCATGGGTCATGTTGATCATGGGAAGGTACCACGTGTTATATAAATTTTAAGACTTAATTATTCTGACCACTGTTTGACATTTCTACTTCTGTCTGCAGACTACTCTTTTGGATTATATACGCAAGAGCAAGGTAAATTGGTAATAGCTTATCCTTGGCATGTCCTTTGTCTGTGACATGGGGTAGACATGTTATTGTTGGCATTCATACACGGTAACAACCATTTACAAAGAATTGTATGTCTAACCGAAGTGACATACAGGTGGTGGCATCTGAAGCTGGTGGAATAACACAAGGAATTGGAGCATATCAGGTTCTTGTGCCAGTTGATGGAAACCCTCAGGCTTGTGTTTTTCTTGATACTCCAGGGCATGAGGTATAGCAATATATATTATTTTCGTATATTTTTCTCACTTCCGCATGTCATATTACTCTTCCTAATCATTGACACAACAGGCGTTTGGTGCAATGAGAGCTCGAGGAGCAAAGGTAACTGATATCTGTATCATTGTTGTGTCTGCGGATGATGGCGTTCAGCCACAAACAAATGAGGCAATTGCGCATGCAAAGGCAGCCAGAGTCCCTGTTGTAATAGCTATAAATAAGGTCTATTTTCTAGCCACTCTCTTTCTTACTTGCAACAATTCAATTTATTTTCCACTTTCTCATATTTCAGTCACCTCATATGCAAGCAGGTGGACAAGGAGGGAGCTAATCCAGAACGAGTCATGCAAGAGCTTTCCCAGATAGGACTTATGCCAGAGATGTGGGGTGGTGACACCCCGATGGTTCAGGTTGTTTATTGGCACACTCTGGAAAAAGGAAGTTCCTTACCGTAGCCACTTATTACCTATCTTGAGCTGATTTAGTTGTGATATCTGTCAGATAAGTGCTCTTAAGGGAGAGAATGTTGATGAGCTATTAGAGACTGTCATGCTTGTTGCTGAGGTATACTTTTGGTTAGACTTTCTTTTTTGCTTTTTGTTGTAGTTCCCTTTTGACTTGCTTTTGTTGCGAACTTGAAGTTGCTAGAATTAAAAGCCAATCCTCATAGAAATGCAAAGGGTACGGTTATTGAAGCATGTCTTGACAAGGCTAAAGGACCTCTTGCCACCCTAGTTGTACAGAATGGAACCTTGAATAAGGGCGATATTCTTGTTTGTGGTGAAGCTTTTGGAAAGGTTTGTTTCTTTATTTCCTACTTGCTGAACATGATTTCATTCAGTATATGGACTGGACTAGCCTTGCATTTGAAAAACAGAAGCTAGCACATATAATTGACATTAGCTAGCACATGTAATTGTTGGCCAATTGCTGTATAAAATGGCACGGGTATTATGGCAGATCCGTGCAATGTATGATGATCGTGGAAGCCTTGTAGACCAAGCAGCGCCATCCAACGCCGTGCAGGTTTTCCCTCTTGCCTATTTCTGCCATTCATTTTCTTGTGATTCCTTTTTAGTCCATTTTATAATTCTGTCATATTTTGTGACAAAGGATTCTATTACATTCAATTTTATTTCCCCGAAATCTAGTAATATCATGTGATATTCTGTATCTTTCATGGAGAGCTAACTTTTTATTAGATCAAAATATATACTAATTTGAATGGTGATGCTAGGCATTGGCCAGGCGATCGAATCGGTCGACCGGTGTTGCAGTCGCAGGAGCCCACCTCTCTCTCGGTAGCCTTTTTCTGTGTGTGTGGCGGCTCAGCTTGGGAACGGGAGGACTGATGCCTCCTTCTAGGTCAGCACCTCCTCATGGGCTTGGGCCCTAAGTGACAAAGCTAGATGGGCTTGGCCCATACCGGTTCAACACTCCCCCTCAAGATGGGTGGTAGATATCTATCATCCCCATCTTGTCACATGCCAAGTTACAGTCCTTCGTTCCCAGTCCCTTTGTCAAGCAATCTGCAAACTGTTGCCCAGAGCTGACGTGAGTAAGACTGATGATCCCAGCATCAAGTTTCTCCTTAATGAAGAAGCGATCAATTTCCACATGTTTTGTCCTATCATGCTGAACTGGGTTATTAGCAATGGCAATAGCTGACTGATTGTCACACCACACCTTCAAGGGTCCCTTCCTCAGAAGTTTCAACTCGCTCAGTAGGTACTTCACCCAGAGCATCTCACATAACCCTTGAGATAATGCTCTATACTCGGCTTCTGCTGTTGATCTAGACACAACAGCCTGTTTCTTGCTTCTCCATGACACCAAGTTTCCTCCCACAAACACACAGTAGCCAGAAGTTGATCTTCTATCATCTTGACAACTGGCCCAATCAGAGTCACTATAGCCATCCACCTCAAGATGTCCACTCTTCGCAAACCACAACCCTTTACCCGGAGTCCCCTTCAAGTATCTCAGAATTCTGTGCACAATATCAAGATGCCCACTCCTTGGTTCATGCATGTATCTGCTCACCACACCCACGGCATACGTAATGTCAGGCCTGGTATGACACAAGTACAATAACCTCCCAACCAGTTTCTGATAATCTTCCTTATTCACCAGCTCGCCTGACTGAGCTGTCACTTGATGATTTTGTTCAATCGGCGTAGGGGCTGCACGACATCCCATCATGCCCATGTCACTCGAGAGATCCAAGGTGTATTTCCTTTGGCACAAAGATATTCCCTTCTCTGTCCGGGCCACTTCAATCCCAAGGAAGTATTTTAGGTTGCCCAAATCCTTCACCTCAAACTCATAGCTCAGACACCCCTTCAATCTCTTTATTTCCTCCTCATCATCTCCGGTGATGATAATGTCATCCACATAAACTGCAAGAATGGTGATCTTTCGATTAGAGAGTGAGTGTCTGTAGAACACCGTGTGGTCACCATTACATTGACCATACCCCATAGCACGGACAGCACGTCTGAACCTATCGAACCAAGCCCTCGGCGATTGCTTCAGTCCATACAAGGATTTCTTCAGCCTACATACCTTCCCCGTGGTCTGTGAAGTACCAAAACCTGGTGGTATCTCCATGTACACTTCTTCCTGCAACTCACCATGCAAGAAGGCATTCTTGACATCTAATTGATGCAATTTCCACCCAAAGTTTGCAGCACAGGAAACCAATATCCTTACTGTGTTCATCTTTGCCACTGGAGCAAACGTCTCGTCATAGTCAATTCCATAAGTTTGACTATATCCTCTGGCGACCAATCTGGCCTTATACCGTTCCACCTTCCCCTCAGGATTCTGCTTCACTGTATAGATCCACTTACAACTCACTGCTTTCTTTCCTGCCGGCAATGTAGTTAGCACCCACGTCTTGTTTTTCCTCAGTGCTTCCAACTCTTCTATCATCGCTTCACGCCACTTCGGATCTTGCTTTGCAGCCTTCCAATCCTTTGGGATTGACACAGTTTGAAGAGAGGCAACAAACACTCTATAGGAAGGAGACAAAGCCTGATAAGACACAACATTTCCGATATCATGATCATCAAAAACCTTCGGTGGTAAAGCCTTCTGTGCCGCTTCACGTGTCCCCTTTCGCAACGCAATAGGCAGTTCCACTGTGTCAGATGAGCTTGCACCACTGCCTTGTTGCTCCCCCTGCACTGACTGCTCCCCCTGCACTTGTTGCTCCCCCTCCTGCACAAGTGGCTGCCGTCGAGAATATACCAGACGAGTGTCAGATGAGTCATGCACCTGTGGCACTTGTGGCTCTCGTCGAGAGTACACTAGGGGGGTCTTCTGCCACCGATCTTGAACAGGGAGCTGGAGATTACCAATCTGAATGGAACCCACTGTTGGCTGGACCTGAACCTGCACATCACCATCAGTGAGAGTACCAACCGGAATTGTACCCACAATTGGCTGGACTTGAACCTGCACATCATTAGTGCCCACAGAATCCTCCTGAGTGTGAGATACAACCTTCTCCCCCTCTTGACCATCCTGCACAGAGTGTAAATGGTCAAGCCCTTGAAACAACACACTTAGATCTGTTGGCTCACCATAGAATGGCTCAGACTCCCTGAAGGTTACATCCATACTGACAAACTTGCGTTTCTCTGAGGGACAGCAACATTTATACCCCTGCTGACTAGAAGAATAGCCCAGAAAAATACACTTCACCGCTCGCGGATCAAGTTTTCCAACAGAAGGACGGTGATCTCGAACAAAACAAGTACTGCCAAACAACTTTGGGGGAACAACAAACTTAGTTTCTCCATATACTAGCTCACACGGAGATTTCATGCTTAGTATTCTTGATGGTGTCCGGTTGATCAAGTATGTGGCTGTCATAACTGCTTCACTCCCCAAGAATTTGGGCACATTCATCGTAAACATCAATGACCGAGCAACCTCAAGAATATGCCGATTTTTCCTTTCTGCCACTCCATTCTGAGGAGGGGTGTCTGGGCATGTAGTTTGATGAAGAATACCTTGATCAGACAAATAGGCCCCAAATGTGTTGTTCACATACTCTGTCCCATTGTCAGTCCTGATCACCTGCACCTGCACCTGAAACTGATTCTTCACCAAGGCATGGAAATTCTGAAAACAGCTAAACACCTCATCTTTGTGACGCATCATATAAATCCAAGTCATACGA
Source organism: Triticum aestivum (assembly GCF_018294505.1). NCBI lineage: Eukaryota > Viridiplantae > Streptophyta > Magnoliopsida > Poales > Poaceae > Triticum > Triticum aestivum. The sequence goes on along the minus strand of NC_057813.1, from coordinate 305,615,652 downwards.
GAATAGCAATCGATGAATGTAACAAAGTATTTCATTCCATTCATTGATACAACTGGGCTCTTCCATACATCCGAATGAATAAGCATAAAAGGAGAGATGCTCCTAAGCCCCTTGCTCACATATGAGGCTCGTGTGTGTTTGGCATATTCGCAAGCATCACATGTCAACTTGCCCTTGCCTATCCCACACATAACATCCGGAAAGATTCTACTCATCTTATCAAAAGATACATGTCCCATCCTACAGTGATGGATCATCGCCTCCTTCTCCTTGTCCTCCATGGTCGCAGCACACACCAAGTCCGGCTGCACCTCCTGGTCCATGTACCAGAGCCCCCTACGCCTGGTGCCAGTCCCAACCGTCTGGCTCGTCTGGCGCTCCTGAATCACGCAACCGAATTTGTCAAGGATCACACGACAGTCAATTTGATCAATTAGAGCACTGAAAGAGACCAAATTGACAGGAAAAGCTGGCACATGTAACACTGAGGATAGGGAGATGGTCGGAGTGCACTTGACTGTGCCAACCCCTATGACAGGCTGGTTTGTGCCATCAGCAGTTTGCATTGTGCCTGTGTGAGACGGAGGGTGCTTATGGTAAGACTCAAATATGCAGGAATTACTAGCAACATGCTTAGATGCTCCAGAGTCAAGAACCCACTCTGGAGCACTCTCATTAGAAGCAAGACATGCCTCATCCGGATTACCTTCATCAGTGGAGGCCCAGAGAGCAAAGTCTCCATAGTCAGCATCAACTGCATCTTTGCCTTGTGACGTCCCAGTGTCTCCTGCCACTGTCATGTGAGCCCTCTGATCCCCTAAGTGTCCTGAGTAGCCACCTCTACCCATAGAAGCCTGACCCCTTGAGGTCCCTGAGTATCCACCTCTGCCTCTACCACGCCTGCCTCTGCCAGTTCCCCCTTTGTCGTATCCCCTGCCTCTGCCACGAGTTGGACACGCCCACTTCCAGTGACCTATCTCCCCACAGATATGACATTTGTTGGGATCGCTCCACTCCATGCGCTCAGTGACTGCAAATGTCGAAGCCGGCACAACCTTCATGTCTGCATGCTCAAGAGATAGCCGCACCTCCTCTTGAGACATTGCAGCAATAGTCTCCTCAATAAAGGGCAGGAGAGGTTGGTGCAACAGGGATGTCCTCCTGCCATGAAAGCAACCTCTAAGCCCCTCCAACAGTTTCAGCACACGCCTGCGTGCAATCCATTTGCGCCCTGACTCGATGCAAGCCGCATCATAGAGTTCCAGAGGGTCGCAGTTATCCTGCTCTGCCCACAAAGCCTGCAGCTCTGCCACATATGTCATCACTGACATGTCATCACCTTGATGCAGCCGACTGATCTTCCCCTCAATCTGAGCAATGAGCATGACATTGCCCTTACCTGAGTACAAGGTGGACAGAGTCGTCCATATCGCAGCGGATGTGGATAGCCCCTCCACAGAGCGTCCAATGGGGGGCACCACCGAGTTCAACAACCAGCCAGTGAGCACAGAGTTTATGACCTTCCATCTCTTTCCCTCCACAGTAGTCTTGTCTCCTGGTTCAGCAACAGCACCCAACAAGTGCCCATCAAGCTCCTTCTGTTCCACAGCCAGCAACGCCCTTCCGGACCAGCTCAGATAATTGGTAACCCCCTCTAACTTCATGTCCATGGGCGACAGTTCGATCTTCTGAGCCACTTCCTGTCGAGGAACGATGGCCCCAGATTTCGACTCCTCAAGGATCTTAGCTAGCTTCTCGAAAGCCTCAGCAAGGCCTGTTGGCTCACTCATCTTCGGATACAGCCTACACAGCCAACAATAGCAGCAAGCACAGCCGCACAGTCCTCTGCAGAATCAGCAGTCTCCAGTTCCCTTTCAATCAGCAGCACAACACTGCCCCACTTCTCCTTCCTCAGCAGCAGGACAGCAACCAACGGCAACCTCAGCTTCAGGCAGCTGCAGCACACTTCTCTCCTCTGACTTAGCCGCTGCACACAGCAGCAGTTCCAGCAGCACACCTCCTGTCAGTCCCCTCTACAGCCCCTCCCGCATGCGCACCTCCTCAGCTCGCGCCGCCCCCTTGTCTTCCTCACTCGCACGCAGCTACTGGCGCAGCTCCCCTGCAGCTGCGAGAGGCCAGCCAGCGCACAACCGCGAGAGGGAACGAGAAGGGAATGAGGGGAAGAGGGAGGAGCCCGCGCCGAGGTGAGCCCACTCCGCCTCCTAGGTCCGCCGTCGCCGCCCTACTCCCGTCAGGCCCCGTCGTTGCCGCCTAGGTCTGATACCATGTTGCAGTCGCAGGAGCCCACCTCTCTCTCGGTAGCCTTTTTCTGTGTGTGTGGCGGCTCAGCTTGGGAACGGGAGGACTGATGCCTCCTTCTAGGTCAGCACCTCCTCATGGGCTTGGGCCCTAAGTGACAAAGCTAGATGGGCTTGGCCCATACCGGTTCAACAACCGGCCGCCTA
>NC_057813.1:305605526-305612970 GCF_018294505.1 Triticum aestivum | reverse complement strand
CCATCTGGTTCCTCCACGGCTTGCAGCACCGCCATCACGTCTCACAGCACCGCTTGTCCCGGGCTCACAGCAGCGCTGTACAGCTTGCTGCAATGGGTGAGGAGAAGGAGGATGGGTCTTGCAGAACGGCTGTCCCTCGCGCAGCCATAGGCAGTGCTTTTCTTCCTCGTTGCGTCCGCTTGAGGTGGTACATGGAGGCCACCAGTTGGGCAGCGGCGCTTGGGCATATCATGTCCGCTTGCTGCGAGGAGAAGCCCATGGGCGGGAGGTAGGAGATGGGTGAAAGAGAGGCGAGAGAACAGGTCGGGGAGAGAGGCAAGTAGGGGTAAGGGAGAGAGAAAGCGGTGTGGAGGGTCCACGAGGGACGCGTGGCAAGCGCACGGGTGGGACGACATGAGCATGTGATCGCCCCACCAACAGGAATCGTTTTCCTAACTTAAGCATGCCACAGATTTCCATCATTCAGTTGCAGTGTTGCCCTTTTGAAAAGTTTACTTGTGTATTCGTAAAACAAATTCTCAAAGAAACATCATACATGTGCAATCTTTTAGAATAGATGTACTTGCAATTTTTTCTGCAGAAGTAAGACCATTTTTCTACTGTACAACAACAAAAGAACAATTTGTACCCATTTATTTGTTATCCAAGTTTTTCTGCGCATTTTTTTTGCAAGTGCACATATTAAAACATCCATTGATTTTTTTTTTCAAATATTTTGTAGATGTGGTAGTGGTACTTCAGGGAGCACTTGCACCTGGGTGCACACGTCTATTGTTGATATGTTACTGCTTGATTCATTTTCTTTTTCATTTCTACGTGATTGAACAAATATAACTTTGATGCCTTTCACATGGGAAGAGAGCGTCTTGTAGTGTAATAAATACATTGGTATAGGAGTGGCTCTCTGTTAAAAGATGGAAATTCCATTGGAATAAGAAACCTGGATCTTGATAGGTGGTGTATGTTAAGCTTCATGCACTAGCCAACGCAACCAAAAGTCCAAACTGATGAAAAGGGCTAGGCAATCCACATATACACTTGAACACCCTCTCTCACGTGCGACGCAGAAAGTCAACACGTGGATAGACTCGAAGGTATGACTCAAGAGGCCTATACGTGGACACAAAGGGGGGAATAGCAATATTTAGATAAATTGCGAAAGCCAGGACTTGAACTCAAGACCTAAGAAGCACGGACACGGGGACGGAAAGACGGGGATACGCATACGGGGATACGGGATACGGCATTTTCCAAAAACATCCATTTGGGGATACGGCGAGTATATATATAATAAAATAAAAATATGGCATGTAATATAGAATTAAGACAGAAAGTTAATAAGAAAGAAATATTTTTTGCCAAGTCCTTGATTGATCCTCATCCCCCGATGTCATGTTGTCATTGCATGCTGCATCCATCTTGCAAAACATATCAAACACAAACAGTAAAGAAGATTAGAGGACAAGACATACTTGAAAGATTAAAGGACAAGACATACTTGAAGCAACATGGAGCAGCAGCGCAAGCATTCAACCCAGCAGCACAAGATAGCAAGCAACATCCAGGATCCAGTAGCTTAATGGAAGAAATATGACGAATAAAAGAGGAAGAGGTTGAGGAATAGGTGGGGCTGTTGGGTTACCTGCGAGGCTACGCCTGGGAGTAAAGGCTGCTGGTGCTGGGGCTAGCGGTCGCCGAATCCAGGCGTCGCCGGCGGCGGCGGCTCGTTCAGTACGACCTGGGAGGGAGGGAGCACCTAGGTCGGGCCGAGGCTGATGAGAGCGTGCGGGAGACATATAGGGTTTGGTATTGGGTTGGGCCGAGGCTGGTTTTGGGCTGGGCCGTGTCCCAGATGTGTCCCACCGTATCCCTGTATTTTTTTCCTTTCTATTAATCGAAAATCGTGGGACACGGCTTAGTTCGCGTATCCCGGCGTATCCCAGCGTATCCCCGTATCCTGCCGTATCAGGACGGCAGTTCGGCTGATTCTGGCGAGTCCATGCTTTTTAGCTCAAGACCTTAGCTCTGATACCATGTTAAGCTTCATGCACTAGCCAACGCAACCAAAAGTCTGAGCTGATGTAAAGGGCCAGGTAATCTACATATACACTTCAACAATTGAGAGCATCACCTTTGCTATACTTTGCTTGGTTAGTACTCCCTCCGTCTCAGTTTACAAGTCCTACGCGTATACCTAGGTTGCCAATTTTATCATCCTAATATAAACTATATAACACACAAAATATATTTTTTGAAAATAGAACATCTGAAGTTTATGTTTGTATACTTTTTGTAATATATGACTTGTATTAGGTTGGTCAAATTGACGACCTAGGGGTACGCGCACGCCCTGTAAACTGAGAGAGAGGGAGTAGTTTGTTCTACTTTAATTGTTTAGTGAATGGCAAGTGGTTAAATGCCTGGTGACTTGTGGCTTACACAGTTTTAAATCGTTGCGATTGAAATGTAGGAAGTTATTTTGTGGTGCTCCTGGATGCTTCTAAGCAGTACAACAGAATGAAAATGAACTCAAGAAAGTTAAGTGTATATTTTCCAAGAAATGGTTAAACTATATTGGGAAAGCTTTAACTTTTTTTGGTTAAAGAAATCGGAACATGAATTTCCTATTTATATGGACATTAGTTACTAACTAAAACTTATTGTTAGCGTAAAAGAAAATGACCACGGTAGCCATGGTGTTATTGTCTAGGGAGTAGGAGAAATAACAGTTTTTCAAAGTGAAGAGAGAATAGTTAGTATGTATTTCTAACTAGAAATGATACGAGAGATGAGAGGACATATCATTTATGCAAGGCCCAGGCTTTATATTCTGAAAGAAGGTCGCAGAAGTATTAGCTTTATTATATTTTGAAATGAAGGCTGTAGGGCTTATGATTTTTATAGTATAGTATTTTATGAAGGATGAAGGGGAGCCTTGGCGCAGTGGTAAAGCTGCTACCTTGTGACCATGAGGTCATGGGTTCAAGTCCTGGAAACAGCCTCTTACAGAAATGTAGGGAAAGGCTGCGTACTATAGACCCAAAGTGGTCGGACCCTTCCCTGGACCCTGCGCAAGCAGGAGCTACATGCACCAGGTTTTTTTTTTTAGTATTTTATGAAGGATCAAAGACGTCAACTAGAGGCGATGACTAGGTGGCTACAAATTTGAACTTTCTTAGTTGATTTAGGGACTGCGGAATTATAAGTTCTCTAAAATGCTATTAAATGAATCAACCTATGATACGGCAACACTTGCAACAAGGATAAACATGATAAGCAAGCAAGTAACACTCGAAGTAATTAACAAAGCTCGGGACGAAATAACCGAAGTGATGGGGTTTTGGTGATGTATCCCAAACCTCAGGTGGACTCTAATGGAGAGATGCGGCCACTAAGTACCCCAACGGCATTAAGTACCTTCTTGTCGAGCCTCGACAGACCAAGCCCTAGCTCATCACTAAGATGTAGGTCTTGAGGTGAGCTCTGAACCTCCACAAATCTCCTAGAGGAAATCCACAACCTTGGAGGCTTCCGCGCGGCCCCAATCGTCCAGTGATCCTCACGATCCCAAGAGAAACAAATTTCACACAGAACTCAAGTGGGAATCAAATTTGGCTTGGTGGAGTCATAGGTTGGGTCTCCTCTTTCTTTTTTCTTCAAACATCTCAAGGATGTAGGGCACAAGTGGTGGAGCTAGCAACCTTCGGAGTTCAACAATGGAGAAGAGAGAGTGTTCAAAGCCGTGGGCCTTCAGGAAACAAGGGACACCTTATATAGTGGCCCACTAAAACCTGACTGTTAACCAGTTCTGCGACACACAATGTTGTCTCTGGGCTTCACTAGAGTTTTGAGCTGAGCTCCAGGCAATTATCTGGGCAAGTCCAGTTGCTCCTGGACTCGCCCGAACCTCATCCGGAGTTCGGGGCCAACACGGAGTCCCATCCAGAATGTGAGGGTTAATATGCAAGCGAGCCCAGAACCTCCTAGGCTCACCCGGAGACCCCAAATTTGTTGTTTTTGCTGAGAGCTACTCTGACATCCAAATGCTCTGAAATTTGGTATGGACATCACATACTCAGGCATCTTTCTTCACAAAAAAATCGATTTTTTAAAATTTATTTAAACTAGCAAAAATGCCTGTGCGTTGCAATGGGAGAAAACACCGGTTCCTATGATTCTGCAGGATCAAGAAACTATGTCGTTGGATGATAGTTGCTGATGACCAAAAAAATGATGGATCATTTGATCAGGACATGAGGTACGATTTTCAAGTAAATTGAGAACAAACATGAAAGATGAATTATGCATAAATTACCTCCATGTTATTAATAGAACCTGCGTCCGCAACCTTGTTAGCTTGTGTTCAACAAATCCAATCGACTGGGTAGTATTTTTTCAGCCTCTACTACTCGCTCATCTCGTCTAATCTTGGAAGCTCACGGGAGTCCTTAGGTCGTACGCCAGATCTCAATTGGAATCAATCATAATAAGAACGATGATCTTGCGGATAGGAATCTATAGAAAATATGCCCGTGTGTTGCAATGGAAGAACAAACACATAAATCTTGTTTGGACATGATAGAGACCTCAAGCAAATGATAGACCCTGCTTTACCTATATTGATGAATCATACACTTCCCATTTATCCATCCCGATACATGGTTTGTTCCATGATCTAAAATGGTGAAACCAGACCAGACAGAACCGTGCATGGTTACGAATTAAATCATACTTCGCTCAAGGAACGTGAACTCGGCCTTGACAGGGATCCAACATTATTGGAGTAGCATTGAGGATAATGCCCTGCTTTACACCAGAGAGTCCTCATGAGTTGGTGACGGGTACCAAAGACGGGCTTCTCCATGTCAACACGACACACCCCCTGCCTATGATTCCACCCTTGTTTTATTTTTGATCTTTTAGCCGACAAATTCCATACCTTCCACTAACTTTATATTTTATAATGTGTCTTTTTTTTGCATTTGCATTCCATCATTGCATTAAATAATTTACACCAAATTAAAAACTATGAACATTTCCAAAAAAAATTTGAGCCTTCCTTCTATTTTATACAATTGCTTTTCCAAATTCCTTTTGAGCCATTCCAAAAATCTCATGCCTTTTTCTACAAGTTTAGTCCCCAAACTTTGTCTTATTATCCTTTTTACTCTTTCTCTATTTATATATTTTTTGATGGATTCTCTATTTATATTTAATAATAGAGGAGAATTAGGAGATGGAGAGAGAGACCAGCCTAGCAACTAACCCGGCCGGCCCATTTGGCCTAAGACCCAGCCCAACCGCACCTTACCTAACCTAGCCCGATCGAACCCCTCGCTTCTCTCTCTCATCGATTCGATCCCTTTCTCCCACCTTATGCCGTCAGGGGAGGCGCCACAGGCGCATGCCTGATCCCTGGCACCCGCCGGCTCTGCCGGCTCCGCCCGACCCCGGCGAGGCTGCATCGCCGTCGGCCTCGCTCTTCCTCGCCTCACCTCCGTGCTCCTCCTCTCCTGCTGCATCAGGCCACCCGGCCCGACCGCTCTGCCTCCATCCCTATGACGCCCGTGGCCACTACCGCCGGAACGGCACCCTGCACCGCGCCGCCGCATCTCCTGCTCTCGATGTCGTCTACTGCACCGAGCCGCGGCCTCGTCTGAAATGCACTGCCCCTCCTTTCTTCCTTCTTCTCTCCCTCATCTTCATGTCTCCTTTCTGCCCAGGAGTCGTGGATGCCATGGATCCGCCCGAGAATCCACGCTCCGGCCTTCCTCGCCGTCACCGGCGACCGCGGCCTCGCAGCCCGCCTCTGGATCCGCCTCCCCAACCCCTACCGCGCACGGATCGGTCCCTGCAAGCTCCAGCCCCTGCCGCCGTTCTCCATCTCGGGTTGAACACTCGAAAAATGCAGGGTCTTTTCGTAAGAATGGAACTTTTTCTCACTTAAAAAGGGACCGCGGGTTGAATTCCCAGAAACAGAGGGTCTTTTCTGCAAAAACGCCAATGACGTATAACCAGAAGCAATAAGCGCTTTATTGTTATAAGGGAAATATTTATAACAAACTTTTTGTTCACTCTGGGGCTCATCTGAGCCTGGAGCCAAAACGGCCCTGCCTCTCTACGAATATCCAATTCTGAGCCCGGTCTCATCTGCACCTGGTGAACAGTAAATTTTTTTTTTTGGAAATTTAGAAAAATCCGATAAATTTTTTCCATGAAAGATATTTCATTGCATGTGGTGCGTGCCAAATTTCAAAGCATTTGGACATCCGAACAGTGCACAAACGGTAAAGTTTTTCACGGACCCCAAATTTGTCTTTTTTGCTGAGAGCTACTCGGACATTCAAGTGCTTTGAAATTTGGCACGGACATCACACACTCAGGCGTCTTTCTTCATATAAAATATCGTTTTTTTAATTTATTTAATATTTGTAATGATTTTTTGTGGCCCGGGAGCCAAAACGCCCCTGCCTTCTCTCTAGGGTTTCTTCTCACAGAAATTAGTTGTGTCTATGATATATGAGGTCTTTGATTCCCACACTTTGTTCTTCACAAACCCCTCTAAATAGTACGACTGTCCTATGATTCAAGCATAAGAAACAAATCCATAAATTTAAATACCTCGTCTTTTTTTCTCCATTTTACTTGGGGATTTCCCGGTCACCTTTACTTCATATGCATGCAGACTAATACCAGAGCTTAGAACTCATGAATGTCATGAATTCCCCAATCACTTGTCATTTACACCAAAACCCACATAGGGGCTAAGATATACATTCATTTTTGGAGGGAATTACTTGGAATGATTCAAAAAAAAAGATTTCTCATCTTATCAGTAGTCAACTCATGAAGGAACCATCTCTAATGATAAGTATTGTTGTACCTGAGAATGTTAATTTTCCTGAAACTGATAGATATTTTTATTATGCACTTATGATAACAATGCCATTGTTTGGAGATATGGGATCAAAGTTTGGAGTGACACCTTTAAATCTCCTTTTTGGTGGAATAGGTTTATACACGTATAAATTTTCATTGATATGATCCCAATATCAGATGTTGAGATTCTGCTATCCTTTTTTTATAACAAAAAATTAACGCGTCAGGCTGCATGAATTGGTTTTCCGAACCTGATTATACTTCTATTGCCTTCTGTTGCCAGCTCCAATGTTTCTGCTAATCTGCTATGAGAGGATATTCCAGAATGGCATAATTACTCACATTAGCTTGCTGCCATTTCAACCCTTTAGTCTTGACATATTTGTTAGAACTGTTAGGAAATATGCAACTTGTATACATATACATGAACATGTGGTAAATGTGCAGGAAACCCCTCATACTAGGGGGAAGATGTACAGGCAATACATGGAACATAGTATAACTCTAACACCCCCTCAAACTCAGGGTGGAGCCTGTTAGGACCGAGAGTATATGGACCAGGAGA
>NC_057813.1:305597443-305605220 GCF_018294505.1 Triticum aestivum | reverse complement strand
AATGGGAGATTCAAAATTTCGAATCAAAACCCAAACACTGCAGCGGAATAAACTAAGTACATCAAGCACCGAAGATAAATAGACTGATCAGGCCAAAGATAAAGATTCGGAGGTGACTAAGCAAATCTTTCGAGGAAAGATAAGATAATCGTCCAGGAATAGTAAGTCACAACTTTCGCTATGACGATGGTAACATAGAATGATAACAGTATAAACAGCATGAGCGAATAACAAAAAAGTGAAGAATGAGAGGACAACGCACAGAACAGATAAGCTCATACGAGAGTAAACATGCTACAGGTGAAGATACATGATCATGAAATCTACCGGATCATAGAGCACTGAAGATAAACTACCGAAAGTATTTGGTAGACTAGTTCGCCCTTCTGCAAAAGGGCTACGCTTGGTTGGAGGGACTTGTGATTGAACACAGGAGCAAACCTCTCTCCATCCTATTCTCCTTCAACCCAAAGCTAATCAGACTTAAGTTGATTTCGCTCGTGATAGATACTTGTCGGTGATCTCCAAACCTTCGACAGACTTCTTCGCTACCCACAATTACTCTTGGTTGTTGAAGACTTTGCTTGGTGAAGACAATTACTCTTCGATACTCAAGCCGACACCTATCCATCTAGAGAGTGTGCAACTCTCAAGAGTAATAGGTACAAGAACGCTAACTCAGAAGTACTATGATGCTCAACCACTGTCTAAGTTTCGGCTCTTGATTTTCTCTCAGTGGATCTTAAACTCAAATCTCTCGAGAGTGGTGCTCAATCAATCTTCTCAGAATCTTAAGCGGAGCAGCCAACGGATAACGTTGGTGCGGGGCGGCTATTTATAGCCGCAGCCTTCCCTGAAGGGAAATGACCAAATTGGACACGTGGCTCAGCAATGGCCGAACGACAGGTTTCCAACGGTCAGATTTTGAGCACAGTTGTAACATTCCTTGCGGAGCAAGTAATGCTAACTCCTCGGTCTGAAAGATATCTCCTGTAGAACCAAAGAGCACCGTCTTCTGCTAACCGGTAATCATTCAAAGCAAAAAGAGATTTCTCTCAGTCTTTCATAGGTTTCAGCTAAGCATCACAGCGGATCTAAGCTTCGAGAACCTATACACCCTCTTAATAGTACGGTGGTCCTATGACTCAAATAAGAGAAAGAAGAACAACGAAATGAATGCTACGTCTTCACTTCGCCTTCAATCTTCTCGACTACAGTCATTCTTCCGCGGACATACCGAATGAAAATTGCTTTGCGTCAGCAATAATTTGAAGGGGCCTATTCCTTCAACACAATTTTCTCGTCATCATGTCTTCTCGAAATGTAGCTCTTCCTTCTCTGCAACGCAAATAATATTCGGTGAAGTTCTTCGAACTTCAACAACGAACATAGCATTCTCCTTGGACTTGCATGGACTATTTCTCTCTGTGTGCACTAGCAAACAAACCAGAGAACCATTAGAGCGGGTCTTAACCTTGTAGACCCACTTACAAGCGATTGGATGAACAGAAGGAGGAAGTGAAAGAAGATCCAATGTGCTAGTGCGCTCAAGAGCAGCAATCTTCTTTGCCATCGCATGCTGCCATTCGGATGAACAACATCACGATAAGAAGTCAGCTCAAGAACAACAACACTAGAAAAACCATAGCAGTCCACAACGCGAACCGGGCGATCACGTAAGCCATAGGTAGGCTGAGACGAGTTTGATGTCACTTCAGTAGACGCATCAACAATCTGCGAATGACGAGTATAATATTGAGGAAAAGAGGGAAGAATACAAGGAGAAATCACTGAGATAGACTCAAGTGATGGAGACGGGGAAGCCACCGTGGATGAAAGTGCGGAATCCCGTGACAAATGAGGTGAGGGAACTATAGGAGATTATGATGTTGGATCTGCAACAGTCGGAGGAGCGGGAGCAGTGGGATGGGTGGACAAGGGCTCAACATGGTTGATATGCGTGTCGGGAAAAGTGAGGAAAGAGATTCTCGACCGGAAGGTCGAGGAAGATGGAGGTGTGGGGGCCGTTGGATCTCTGATCCGGCAGGTGGCTGTGGATTTGGCTAGGGTTTTTGAAGGGTGAGGGGCTAGGGTGGCGGCTGGTTTTAGGTAAGGGGGTGGTTTGCCTCCTAGATTTTAGTGTTTTTGCCCCAATTAGAGGAGATTGGTTGCCTTATATTGCCAAGGGGTAGGTGGGCTATTTAATTTCAATTTGATTTATTATTTACATGGCTATAGTGCCTACATATTTATCCCTTTGGGCATCAAGCGAACTTTGATTGATGCCGAATTTAAACGTAGCCCTTCTATAATATAACAAGGCCACACAAAAAATGATCAACCCATTTGGAGCTCATTTAATTGCTATTTGGAAAATAATTCCATTTAATGAATAAATGAGGTTTGGACTACAAGTGATAGCTAGGCTTGGTTTAAAATTGCGAAACAATTTGGATAGCTCCCAAATGTCACAAAAAGAGTGTTTGTGCAAGGTTTGTGAGTGAGTCTTGGACTAGAACATCGAAATGGAGAGGGGTTTAGTTATCCACTATTTAACAAACTGGCGGAGTAAAATATCAAATTAATTGATTTAATTAATGCAATATGCTGCCAAGGGATGCTCATGATGCAATGATGATGAAAAAGAAAATAATAATCAATTTCTAATTTGGGCAAACCCTGGGATGTTACATGTAGGCGTGACTTCTTGCCATGGTGTTGTTGACGCAATGCTATATGTGGTAAACTTCAACATCACTCACCCCGTGTACCTTGCCACGACGTCGATGCCTGGCGATGGCACGATAGGTTTGGCCACATGTCCTTCAACGTGCTGAGATGCATGTCTCTCAACAAGATGGTGTGTGGGCTGCCAGAGCTGGAGCATGTGGACTATCTCTGCGATGTCTTCATCACCACCAAGCATCGACACATTCCCTTCCCCAAGAAAGGCGAACTTCAGGGTTGCAGGACGCCTTGGCCTCGTCCATGGCTACGTGTGCGGGCCTATCATCCCCTCAACCCACGGCAACTACGGTGGTTGTCGCTATTTCCTGCTATTGGTTGATGACTGCACCCGCTGCATGTGGGTAGTCTTCCTAGCAGGAAAATGGGATGCTGCTGCTTCAATTCAACGAGTCCAAGCAGCAGCTGAAGCAGAGTGTGGTCGTCCACTCCATGTCTTCCGCACCGACAACGGTGGCGAATTCACCTCGCTGGAGTTTGTACACCATTGCGAGGAGCAAAGTGTGCAAGCCAGTTCACGGCTCCCTACTCCCCACAGCAGAATGGAGTAATGGAACGCCGGAATTGGAGGGTCATCACCACTGCTCGTGCCCTGCTGAAACAAAGGAAACTGTCAGCAGCATTTTGGGGGGAGGCGGTCACAACTGCAGTTGTCCTGTTGAACCGAGCCCTTACCAAAAGTCTGGCTGGCATGACGCCATTTGAGGCATGGCACGGGAGGAAGCCTGCTGTACAGCATGTTTGCACCTTTGTGTGCGTGGTGTATGTCAAGGATGTGCGATCGCAAGCTTGATGACTGCAGCTCCGCCATGCTCTTCATTGGCTACGACAAGAGCGTCTAGGGCTATTGCGCATACGATCCAGTGAACAAGCGTGTCCATATCACCCGTGAAGAGGCCAGCTGGGATTGGGCGGCTGGCAGCTCAGACACACCGTGCAGTGACTTCATCAGGGGGGGGGGGGACTTCCCTTGATCCTGCACCATCTCCTGCTGAACAGCCAACTCCAGCATGCTGCCAGCGACACCAAGCCAAGCAGCCTGAGTTCGTGTCACCACCACCCAACGACAACAAGCGGCTGGACGCAGTTCATGATGTCACACCGTTGCGCTACCGTGGCATTGACAATGTGATCGGCAGGGCACCTGTTCCTGGACAGGCAGCACGCGAGCTTGTCGACGACACACTGTACCTTGCATCTGAAGGAGAGCCGAGCTCCTTTGCTGAGGTTGAGCGTGAGCTTGCATGGCGTGCAGCCATGAAGGAAGAAATAGACGCCCTGGACCAGAACAATACCTGGAAGCTTGTGGACCTACCACACGGCCATCACCCTGTTGGCCTGCGTTAGGTATTCAGATTGAAGAACAATGAGACCGGCGCTGTTGTCAAACACAAGGCACGGCTCATCGCCAAAGGGTACGTGCAGCAGCTCGGGATCGACTTCAATGAAGTCTTCGCCTCTGTTGCACCCCTCATGTCTGTTCGCCTTCTTATCTCACTAGCTGCCCATGAGGGGTGGGCCATCCACCACATGGATGTGAAATCTGCATTCCTGAATGGAGTGTTGGAGGAGGAGGTCTATGTGTCACAGATGCCTGGGTTCATCGTCACCGGGCAGGATAGCAAGGTTCTGCGCCTGAAGGTGTTATATGACTGCGTCAAGCCCCACATGCATGGAATGCGTGCCTCGGCGCCACACTGAAGAGCCTTGGTTTTGAGCCGAGCGCCCATGAGCACACTGTTTATGGACGCGGGCATGGCAGTGCGCGCCTGCTCATTAGCGTCTATGCCGACGATCTGGTGACCACCAGATCAGACCATGAAGAGATCACCCAAGTCCAGAAAGAAATGAAGGAATTCCTGATGAGGATCTTGTGCTCCTCTCCTTCTACCTAGGGTACACCAAGGCAAAGATGGAATCACCTTGAATCAAGGAAACTACGCCGCACGCATCCTCGGCATTGCTGGGCTGAGGAACTGCAATCCCTCGCCCACACCCATGGAGGATCGACTTAAATTGAGTCATGAGAGCACATCACAGAGGATTGATGCTACAACATAATGGCGGATCATTGGAATTCTGCAGTACCTCATCCATACGAGGCCTGATCTCGCCTTCTTGGTGGGTTATGTGAGGAGCACCCTGCGGTGGAGCACATGGGCCCCGTGTGATTCAGGGGAGGCTAAACTGGTTGGCTATTCATACTACGGCCACGCCGGCGACATCGACATGAGGAAGAGCACGTACGGAGCTCTATTCTTCCTTGGTGGCAGCCTGATAAGCTGGCAATCAGCCAAGCAGCAAGTTGTGGCTGTATCTTCCTGTGAAGCAGAGTATGTCGCTGCAGCAACATCGGCAACCCAAGCCATTTGGCTAGCACGGTTGCTCGGCGATCTGAAGGGTCAGGAAGCTGACACTGAGCATGTCCGCACTGGCATTCAGCATGAACCCCGTTTTTCACGAGCAGAGCAAGCATATGGATGTCCAGTATCATTTTTTCCACGAATGCGTGGAGATTGGGAGCATCTCTACTGATTTTGTTGGCACCAAGGACCAGCTTGCAGACATCCTAACCAAGGCTTTCCATGAGCTCAGCACAAGCATTGAATGGTCAAGATCAGTGCCAACTAGACACACAAGGATCAGGGGGAGAATGTTAGCAGTAATGCTTGTGTTGCATTTACTTAGCTAGGTAGTAGTCAGGTCGGCTCGAGCTTCCTTACTCAGTGTATGCAACTAGTCGCCAATTTGCCTTTTTGCATGTACTGTCAGCTGCTAGACTGCAGGGTCGGTTTTGCACTAGCAACCGACTTGCCTATGTACTATAAATAGACCTCAAGGCAGCAATACAAGAAACATCTTCAAGTAATCAAACTATCCTGTGTTCAGCCCCAGCCCCCCTCTGCTTCTCTATTTCAACCTATTTCTAACAATACAAGAAACACTCATGTGTATAAAAAATCACCAGGCAACGAGGGATGGCGATTAGCCCAGCGACGACATTGTAACTGGCTTTTTGTTTGTACGCGCATAGCGGGTGATCGTTCGCCAGGGCCAGGATGGCAAGCGAACGGTGGTGAGGTGGCAGTTTTTACTGCGTGTGTGTGTGTGGGGTGGGGGTGGCAGTTTTTAGAAACTGCCATGGCAGTTCTTTCCTTGTATGGCATTTTTCCTTTTTTCCCGGGTCTTTTTTTGCGAAAACTGCCATCCATCGGATGGAGATCGTGTGGCTCAGAGGTAGTTCGCTGGCAAAACGTTCCTGGGAAACATCAGCCAGCTAAGAATACCGTTTTGTTTTGTTTTTTCTCTCTTTTTTTAACAGAGAAGCCAACAGCCGATCGAACCATAACAAAGACCGTAACGAAGACCAAACTGAGCAACCCGGCGGTGGATCAAGTCGCGATCAAGCCAGGCGGCACGGCGGCGGAGAAAATCGGGCCAGGCGGCGACCAAAACAGGTTGGCCGGTGGTCGAATCAGGGCGGCAGCGGCCAACGTAGATCATAGTGTGGGGGGCCATCGCGGATTCGGTAGCGCAGGTGAGAGGAGACGTGGCGGCGGGCCTGGACGAGGCAGGTGGCGACCAGGGCCAAGGCAGACAACACGGACTGTATGGGGGAGGCAGCGGCGTCGATGTGATGGAGGTGGGCATGGTGGAGATGGGTATGAGGGGCAGCAGCAGCCGGCATGATGGAGAGAAGCCGGCATGGCGGGAGAGAAGGGAGCAGCGGCAGCCGGTAGGAGGAGGACGGCGTCACGACACGCTGGAAGGATCAAAGCAAGAGTTGCACGCGTGAAAAATTTGACCTAGGCTCTAATACCATGTTAGGAAATATGCAACCTGTAGTTCCTGGGGCCAATGGCCAGTATATATACATGTATGAGCGGTCAATATGCAGGAAGCCCCTCGATACTACGGGGAAAATATGCAGGCCATGCATGAAACTAAATATAACTCTACCAATAAGCATCTTAATTTTGTGTTTCTTTATGTTTAACAGATTATTGGCTTGAACAATGTACCCCTTGCTGGTGACGAATTTGAGTCTGTTGATGACCTTGATGTTGCACGCGAAAGGGCAAACGCGCGTGCCGATGCAATGAGAATTGAAAGGATAAATGCGAAAGCTGGGGAAGGAAAAGTCACTCTGTCATCCATTGCAGCTTCCATTTCATCTGGGAATCAAGTAGGGATTGATACGCATGGGTTAAATGTCATACTTAAAGTTGATTTTCAGGTATGCATATTGCTTATAAACATCTGGTTTGAATCTTGTTATTGCCCACTCTTTCTTTCTAAGTAACTTGATCATGATAGGGTTCAATTGAGGCCATTAGGCAAGCCATTCAAGCGCTGCCTCAAGAAAATGTCTCTTTGAGATTCCTACTTCAAGCTCCAGGAGATGTGAGCCTCAGTGATGTTGATCTGGCTGTTGCTTCGGAAGGAATTGTATTTGGTTTTAATGTCAAAGCTCCGGGGCCAGTTAAGAAATATGCTAAGCAGAAAAGTGTGGAGATTCGATTGTACAAAGTGATCTATGATTTGATAGATGATTTACGCAATGCCATGGAAGGGCTTCTTGACCTTGCTGAGGTAAACAGGCTATCATTTTTGTACTTTTAAGCCAGTTGCGTAGAAAGCGTCTGAAAAGTCATTGCGACGTTGTCCTAATTGAGAGGTCAAAAGGTTCATTGTTTTTGTTCGGATACCGTTCATTGAAAGGAATACTTACTCCTAACATCGTAACTGGGTACTTTGGCAATATACTCTGAAGTTAATATTAGTTTCTGTTATTTCGAATGGTCATCCTAATATATCTTTCTTTGTCAGGAGGAGGTACCACTCGGTTCAGCCAAAGTTCGAGCTGTTTTCAGTAGTGGCAGTGGAAAGGCAGCGGGTTGCATGGTTACTACAGGGAAAGTTGTGGAAGGCTGCAATGTTCGGGTTCTTCGTAAAGGAAAAGAAGTTTATGTGGGTACACTTGATTCCTTGAGACGGGTGAAAGAAACTGTGAAGGAGGTATGCAAAATAC
>NC_057813.1:305437546-305597072 GCF_018294505.1 Triticum aestivum | reverse complement strand
AAACCCAATTAGTTCCGTCATTATTTGTTATTTGTTATCTTCTTTCACTCACACTCATTGTTGCTGCTGAAACTAGACTTGGTCTGCTGATTTCTTCTTTTTCAATAGGTTGGTGCGGGGCTAGAATGTGGTATTGGGGTAGATGA
This sequence comes from Triticum aestivum, assembly GCF_018294505.1. Lineage (NCBI taxonomy): Eukaryota > Viridiplantae > Streptophyta > Magnoliopsida > Poales > Poaceae > Triticum > Triticum aestivum. Next base: position 305,596,926 of record NC_057813.1, on the reverse strand, counting down.
CTTCGACGATTGGGAGGAAGGTGACGTCCTTGAGGCATTCAACACCGTGAAGAAGGCAAGAACGCTTGAGGAAGCCTCTGCGACTGTGACTGCTGCTCTCAAGGGTGCAGGCGTCCAGGTGTAGATGTTGCAAAGCTGATAAGCGAGTAACAACTGCAGCAGCCATTTTTTCTTTTGGCGTCGAAGCTGGAGTGCGTTGGCCACATTCCCTAAGAATGACACTCAGGTACTTGAAAGACAGAACCTATACATGCCACATGACGTGCCTGCGTTGCTGCCGGGAGCCTGCCTGTGCTGGACCGTATTGTATCCCGCCTCTCAAAGCTGCATGTGCTACTGTATGTTGATGTACATAGAGAAGATTACATCTGCTGTTTTTAGTTTGCCTCTAACAGGTAGATAAAGGGTGTGTGTGTGTTTCTAGTTTTATGCCTTTTGACTTCTTGAGACAAGCTGTAACCTGCAACGTTGAAGCCGCATCATTTTCCGATCATCATTCGTCATCCTCTTCGTGAAAGTAAATGAGTTCGCTCTTCCAATTTGTCATGTCAGAATTTCCTCGTTAAAAACCAGGAATTCAGAACGTATGTGTGTGATACCCAGTCACAGCGATTGTGCCACCGTTGCCCGGCATCTTGATGACTTTGTTGTAACCCGGATGGGTCACCTCCATGAACTTGGAGTGTAGGGTATCCCAAGATGGCATTGTAAGGGAGGCCGATCCGGGCCACGTCGAAATCGATTAGCTCAGTGTGGTAGTCGTCACGCTTGCCACTCACGGTGCTCCTCTGGTAAGCTAGGAGAGATTTCTGTATGCGGGCTGCATAGACTGTCATTTTTATATTTTTTAAAATATCATCTGCTTATGATTCATGACATGTAACATTATTGTTAGTCCCGTTTTGCAATGTATAAAATAGTATGTCTTACTTGATTCACTGTTGTAACTATATTTTTGGCCTAGTCTTGTGTACTTACAGAAACATTTCAGGATGAAGTGACATCAACAGAAAGATCGGCGAGCAGTGCGGCATGTCCGTTATCAAATGATTATGGATTGGAATTGGAATGTGCTGATATTCTCGAGCATCAACTAAAGGTGGCAAGACAACGTGTACAAGATTCTGAACGTGCAATCAACAAGTTGAGACTGGACTTGCAGGTATTAGATGCAGGAGTCAAGAAAATAAAATGAGAGACTGAGGTAAACATGAAGGAATTGGAGATTTTGCAGACTGAAATTTGTGCTATCTGAATCCGGCCAATCCTATTTTCTAAAGAGATTATAGTTCAAATGGTAAGTTATGTTGATGTGCATCCATGATGTATGAGCTGTATTTGCCCAGTGTATGTAATTTGTTGTTTGTGTATGCTTTATTATCATTGGTGCCGAACCATAATGCCCAGTGGGTATAATCGGCTGTAATTTCTTTATTGTATAGTTAGGATTATTCTATATTTCTATGCCTTAGTCTCTATTGTATAGTGTATGTTTTTTAGAGGTGATAGTATAAAGTAGGATAATTCCTTGAATATGCTATATCATTCAAATGGGTGCCAACTCGCCCAAACGTTGTAGTGACCATGGCCCTCCATGGGTCGTACGATCCATGGGCCATCTACGGGGTGTACGATCGTTGGCCTTCTATGGCCGTCAGATCCGCGGGCCTTCTATGGGCCGTCGGATCGGTGGGCCTTCTACGGGCAGACGGATCCATGGACCTTCTATGGGCCGGCGGATCCATGGGCCTTCTACGGGTCATATAATCGTTTCGCCAAACGTGGGCTGTACCATTCGTGGACCACAATAATGGACTGACCAATGGGCCGTAAACAGGCTAGAGTGGAACTCGTGCATTTTATGGCCCAACCATAATGGGTCGTTAGTAGGCCGTATTTGATGATGCTATGAAAACAATCCAATGGGTTAACGGGCCACAAACAGGCTGACTGTAACCACGGGCTGAATTTGGCCCACAAGTAGAAAAGGGCAGTAACGGTTTGTAAGTAACCGAATGCTGGAAATGAGCCCAAGAATAAATGGGCCCTGAGAAGGCCGAAAGGTAACACGGGCTGCAAATTGCCCAATGGAAAATAGGCCGTAATGGGTATCAAGCGATACACTGTTCATTACGGGCCGGTTTTACCATGGGCCGTTAATGGGCCAAGAGTTACAAATGGACTCATATGGGCCGAAAGACGTCATGGGCCACACATGGGCTGAAAGTTACAACGGGCTGGAATCATATTAGACGGCCCAAATGACGCTACAAGGCCTAATTTCGGTAGGCCGTAACGGGCCATGAGTTAGCAGGCTATAAATGGGTGCTACGTCTTGAGCTTGCATTGGTTTTCCTTGAAGAGGAGAGGGTGATGCAGCAATAGTAGTGTAAGTATTTACCTCAGTTTTTGAGAGCCAAGGTATCAATCCAGTAGGAGGCTCCTCAAAAATCCCACGCACCTACACAAACAAACAAGAACTCGCAACCAACGCAATAAAGGGGTTGTCAATCCCTTCACGGCCACTTGCGAAAATGAGATCTGATAGAGATAGTATGATAAGATAAATATATTTTTGGTATTTTATAATATAGATGGGAAAAGTAAAGATGCAAATAAAAGTAGATTGAAAGCTTATATGATAAAACATAGACCCGGGGGCCATAGATTTCACTAGTGGCTTCTCTCAAGATAGCATAAGTATTACGGTGGGTGAACAAATTACTGTCGAGCAATTGATAGAAAAACGAATAATTATGAGATTATCTAGGCATGATGTATATAGGCATCACGTCCGTGACAAGTAGACCAACTCCTGCCTGCATCTACTACTATTACTCCACACATCCACCGCTATCCAGCATGCATCTAGAGTATTAAGTTCATAAAGAACAAAGTAACGCATTAAGAAAGATGACATTATGTAGATGGATAAACTCATGCAATATGATATAAACCCCATCTTTTTATCCTCGATGGCAATAATACAATACGTGCCTTGCTGCCCCTGCTGTCACTGGGAAAGGACACCGCAAGATTGAACCCAAAGCTAAGCACTTCTCCCATTGCAAGAAAGATCAATCTAGTAGGCCAAACCAAAATGATAATTCGAAGAGACTTGCAAAGATAACTTAATCACACATAAAAGAATTCAGAGGGGATTCAAATATTTCTCATAGATAAACTTGATCATAAACCCACAATTCATCGGATCTCGACAAACACACCGCAAAAAGAGTTACATCAAATAGATCTCCAAGAAGATCGAGGAGAACATGGTATTGAGATTCAAAGAGAGAGAAGAAGCCATCTAGCTAATAACTATGGACCCGAAGGTCTGTGGTAAACTACTAACAACTCATCGGATGGAGATGATGTAGAGGCCCTCCATGATCGACTCCCCCTCCGGCGGAGCGCCAGCGAAGGCTCCAAGATGGGATCTCGCGGATACAGAAGGTTACGGCGATGGAAATAGTTTTCCGTGGTCGCCTCTGATGTTTTCGGGGTACATGGGTATATATAGGAGGAAGAAGTAGGTCGGTGGACGCCCAAGGGGCCCAAGAGATAGGGGCGCGCCTAGTAGGGGGGGGGGGCGCCCTCCACCCTCATGGCCGCCTCGGCTGTTGCTTGACTTCCACTCCAAGTCCTCTGGATCACGTTCGTTCCAAAAAAACATGCTCCCGAAGGTTTCATTCCATTTGGACTCCGTTTGATATTCTTTTTCTTCGAAGCACTGAAATAGGCAAAAAACAACAAAATGGGTTGGGCCTCCGGTTAGTAGGTTAGTCCCAAAAATGATATAAATGTGTAAAGTAAAGCTCATAAACATCCAAAACGGGTAATATAATAGCATGGAACAATCAAAAATTATAGATACGTTGGAGACGTATCAAGCATCCCCAAACTTAATTCCTGCTCGTCCTCGAGTAAGTAAATGATAAAACAGAATTTTTGATGTGGAATGCTACCTAGCATAATTCTCAATGTAATTTTCTTTATCGTGGCATGAATGTTCAGATCCAAATGATTCAAAATAAAAGTTTATATTGACATAAGAAATAGTAATACTTCAAGCATACTAATCAAAGCAATCATGTCTTCTCAAAATAACATGGCTAAAGAAAGTTCATCCCTACAAAATCATATAGTTAGGCTATGCTTCATTTTTGACACACAAAAATGCTCCCATCTTATACACCCCCGATGACAGGCCAAGCGATTGTTTCGTACTTAAATAATCTCAAACTTTTTCAACTTTCACGCAATACATGCGCGTGAGCCATGGATATAGCACTACGGGTGCAATAGAATATGATGATGGGGATTGTGTGGAGAAGACAAAAGAGGAGAAAGTCTCACATTGACGAGGATAATCAACGGGCTATAGAGATGCCCACCAATTGTTGTCAACATGAGGAGTAGGGATTGCCATGCAACAGATGCACTAGAGCTATAAATGTATGAAAGCTCAACAAAAGAAACTAAGTGGGTGTGCATCCAACTTGCTTGCTCACGAAGACCTAGGGCATTTTGAGGAAGCCTATCGTAGGAATATACAAGCCAAGTTCTATAATGAAAAATTCCCACTAGTATATGAAAGTGACAACATATGAGACTCTCTACATGAAGAAGGTGCTACTTTGAAGCACAAGTGTGGAAAAGGATAATAACATTGCCCCCTTTTTATTTATTTTTCTTTTTTTCTTTTTTTCTTTGGCCTTTTTTTCTTTTGGCCTTTTTTTTCTTTTTTTCTTTGGCCTTTCTTTTTTTGACCTTTCTTTTTTTCTTTCCTTTGGGGACAATGCTCTAAAAATGATGATCATCACACTTTTATTTATTTACAACTCATGAATTACAACCCAAAACTAGAACAAGATATGACTCTATATGAATGCCTCCGGCGGTGTACCGGAATGGGCAATGAATCAAGAGTGATATGTATGAAAAATTATGCATGGTGGATTTGCCACAAATACGATGTCAACTACATGATCATGCAAGGCAATATGACAATGATGATGCGTGTCATGATGATAAACGGAACGGTGGAAAGTTGCATGGCAATATATCTCGGAATGGCTATGGAAATGCCATAATAGGTAGGTATGGTGGCTGTTTTGAGGAAGATATAAGAAGGTTTATGTGTGATAGAGCGTATCATATCACGGGGTTTGGATGCACCGGCGAAGTTTGCACCAACTCTCAAGGTGAGAAAGGGCAATGCACGGTACCGAAGAGGCTAGCAATGATGGAAGGGTGAGAATGCGTATAATCCATGGACTCAACATTAGTCAAAAAAGAACTCATATACTTATTGCAAAAATCTACAATTCATGAAAAACCAAGAACTACGCGCATGCTCCTAGGGGGATAGATTGGTAGGAAAAGACCATCGCTCGTCCCCAACCGCCACTCATAAGGATGCCCAATCTAAGAACACCCCATGTTTCAAATTTGTTACACAACTTTCACCATACGTGCATGCTACGGGACTTGCTAACTTCAACACAATCATTCTTTAAATTCATAATCACCCAACTAGCATGACTCTAATAAAACTACCTCCATATCTCAAAACAATTATCAAGTATCAAACTGATCATAGCATCCAATTCACTTCCTATGATAGTTTTTATTATACCCAACTTGGATGCCCATCATTCTAGGACCAATTTTATAACCATAGCAAATACCATGCTGTTCTAAGAGACTCTCAAAATGATATAAGTTAAGCATGAGAGACTAACAATTTCTACAAAATTAAGCCACCGTCGTGCTCTAAAAGATATAAGTGAAGTACTAGAGCAGAAATTATCAAGCTCAAAAGATATAAGTGAAGCACATAGAGTATTCTGATAAATTCCAATCAAGTGGGTTTCTCCCAAAAGGTGTGTACAGCAAGGATGATTGTGGTAAACTAAAAAGCAAAGACTAATATCATACAAGACGCTCCAAGCAAACACATATCATGTGGCGAATAAAAATATAGCTCCAAGTAAAGTTACCGATAAACGAAGACGAAAGAGGGGATGCCTTCCGGGGGCATCCCCAAGATTAGGCTTTTGGATATTCTTGAATATCTTGGGGTGCTATGGGAATCCCCAAGCTTAGGCTTTTGCCACTCCTTATTCCATAGTCCATCAAATCTTTACCCAGAACTTGAAAACTTCACAACGCAAAACTCAACAGGAAATCTCATAAGCTCCGTTAGTGCAAGAAAGAAAAACAACCACATAAGGTACTGTAATGAACTCATTCTTTATTTATATTGGTGTTAAACCTACTGTATTCCAAGTTCTCTATGGTTCATACCACTTAATACTAGCCATAGATGCATCAAAATAAGCAAACAACACATGAAAGACAGAATATATCAAAAACAGAACAGTCTGTAGCAATCTGTAACTCTCGAATACTTCTGGAACTCTAAAAATCCTACCAAAATAGGAAGTCCTGGGAAGTTTTTCTATTGATCTACAGCAAAATAATCAACGCAAAATCACGTTTCTGTGAATTACTAAAATTATTTTCGTGCGCGCAAAGTTTCTGTTTTTCAGCAGAATCAAATTAACTATCACCATAGGTTATCTTATAGGTTCTACTTGGAACAAACACTAATTAAAACATAAAAACACATCTAAACAGAAGGTAGATGCAAAAATTTATTACTAAACAGAAGCAAAAACAAAAAACACAAAGAAAATTGGGTTGCCTCCCAACTAGCGCTTTCGTTTAACGCCCCTAGCTAGGCATAAAAGCGAGGATAGATTTAAGTAGTGCCATCTTTGGCACTCAATTCATAAGTAGCTCGCATGATAGATTCATAAGGTAATTTGACTTTCTTTCTTGGAAAGTGCTCCATGCCTTTCCTTAATGGAAATTGGAATCTAATATTCCCTTCCTTCATATCAATAATCGCACCAATCGTTTTAAGGAAAGGTCTACCAAGAATAATAGGACAAAAAAGGTTGCAATCTATATCAAGAACGATAAAATCTATGGGCACCAAATTCCTATTTGCAACAATGAGAACATCTTAATCCTTCCCATTGGCTTTTTAATGGTGGAATCCGCAAGGTGCAAATTTAAAGAACAATCATCAAGATCATGGAAACCTAGAATATCACATAAAGTTTTCGGAATCGTGGAAACACTAGCACCCAAATCACACAAAGCATAACACCGATGATCTTTAATTTTAATCTTTATAGTAGGTTCCCACTCATCATTAAGTTTTCTAGGTATAGAAACTTCCAAATTAAGTTTTTCATCATAAGATTGCATCAAGGCATCGACAATATGTTTGGTAAAAGCTTTATTTTGACTATAAGCATGAGGAGAATTCACAAGGGATTGCAACAAGGAAATACAATCTTCTAAAGAACAATTATTAAATTCCTTAAAATCCAAGATAGTGGGTTCAATGCTATTTAAAGTCTTGACCTCTCCAATCCCACTTTTACCAAATTTAGCATCAAGATCTAAAAACTCCGAATCATTGGGACGCCTTTTAACTAAAGTTGACTCATCTCCAGTCCCATCATTATTAAGATTCATATTGCAAAACAAAGATCTAATAGGGGAGACATAAATAACTTTTAGATCTTCATCATTATTTTCATGGAAACTAGAAGAACACGCCTTTACAAAGCAATCTTTCTTAGCACGCACTCTAGCGGTTCTTTCTTTGCACTCATCAATGGAAATTCTCATAGCTTTGAGAGACTCATTGATATCATGCTTAGGAGGAGTAAATCTAAGTTTCAAAGAATCAACATCAAGCGAGAGTCTATCAACGTTCCTAGCCAAATCATCAACTTTAAGCAATTTTTCTTCAAGCATGGCATTAAAATTCTTTTGAGAGATCATACATTCTTTCACACTATTCTCAAAATTAGAGGGCATCTTATTAAAATTACCATAAGAATTATTGTAGGAATTTCCATAATTATTAGAGGAATTACTAGGGAACGGTCTAGGATTAAAGTTTACTCTATAAGCATTGTTACCAAAATTATTCCTACCAACAAAATTCACATCCATAGATTCATTATTATTTTCAATCAAAGTAGACAAAGGCATATCATTGGGATCAATAGAAGCACTCTTAGTAGCAAACAATTTCATAGGTTCATCCATCTTTCCACTCAAAACATTAATTTCTTCTATAGCATGCACTTTTTTACTAGTAGATCTTTCGGTGTGCCATTGAGAATAATTAGCCATAATGTTATCAAGGAGTTTAGTAGCTTCTCCAAAGGTGATTTCCATAAACGTGCCTCCCACGGCCGAATCTAAAAGATTTCTAGAAGCAAAATTCAAGCCGGCATAATTTTTTGTATGATCATCCATAAATTCAAACCATGAGTAGGGAAATTGAGAATCATCAATTTCATTCTTTCCCAAGATTGGGCAACATGCTCATGATCAAGTTGTTTAAATTCATAATATCGTTCCTAAGAGTGATGATCTTAGCGGGAGGAAAATACTTAGAGATAAAAGCATCTTTGCATTTGTTCCAAGAATCAATACTATTTTTAGGCAAAGACGAAAACCAAACTTTAGCACGATCTCTAAGTGAAAACGGAAATAACTTCAATTTAACAATATCATTATCCGTATCTTTCTTCTTTTGCATATCACATAAATCAACAAAGTTGTTTAGATGAGTAGCGACATCTTCACTAGGAAGGCCGGCGAATTGATCTTTCATAACAAGATTCAGCAAAGCAGTATTGATTTCACAAGACTCAACATCATTAAGAGGAGCAATCGGAGTACTAAAGAAATCATTATTATTGGTATTGGAGAAATCACACAATTTGGTATTATCTTGCGCCATGGCGACAAGTAATCCAACACACAAGCAAACAAAAAAAGGCAAGCGAAAAAGAGCGGAGAAGATTGGGAAAGAGAGGGCGAATAAAACGGCAAGGGTGAAGTGGGGGAGAGGAAAACGAGAGGCAAATGGCAAATAATGTAAATGCGAGGGAGCTGAGTTTGTGATGGGTACTTGGTATGTCTTGACTTGAGCGAAGACCTCCCCGGCAACGGCACCAGAAATCCTTCTTGCTATGTCTTGAGCTTGCGTTGGTTTTCCTTGAAGAGGAAAGGGTGATGCAGCAATAGTAGCGTAAGTATTTCCCTCTGTTTTTGAGAACCAAGATATCAATCCAGTAGGAGGCTCCTCAAAAGTCCCACGCATCTACACAAACAACAAAGAACTCACAACCAACGCAATAAAGGGGTTATCAATCCCTTCACGACCACTTGCGAAAGTGAGATCTGATAGAGATAGTATGATAAGATAAATATATTTTTGGTATTTTATCATATAGATTGGAAAAGTAGAGATGCAAATAAAAGTAGATTGAAAGCTTATATGATAAAAGATAGACCCGGGGGCCATAGGTATCACTAGTGGCTTCTCTCAAGATAGCATAAGTATTACAGTGGGTGAACAAATTACTGTCGAGCAATTGATAGAAAAGCGAATAATTATGAGATTATCTAGGCATGATCATGTATATAGGCATCACGTCGGCGACAAGTAGACCGACTCTTGCCTGCATCTACTACTATTACTCCACACATCGACCGCTATCCATCATGCATCTACAGTATTAAGTTCATAAAGAACAGAGTAACGCATTAAGAAAGATGACATGATGTAGAGGGATAAACTCATGAAATATGATATAAACCCCATCTTTTTATCCTTGATGGAAACAATAGAATACGTGCCTTGCTGCCCCTGCTGTCACTGGGAAAGGACACCGCTAGATTGAACCCAAAGCTAAGCACTTCTCCCATTGCAAGAAAGATCGATCTAGTAGGCCAAACCAAACTAATGATTCAAAGAGACTTTCAAAGATAACTTAATCACACATAAAAGAATTCAGAGGAGATTCAAATATTTCTCGACAAACACACAATTCATCGGATCTCGACAGACACACCGCAAAAAGAGTTACATCGAATAGATCTCCAAGAAGATCGAGGAGAACATGGTATTGAGATTCAAAGAGAGAGAAGAAGCCATCTAGCTAATAACTATGGACCCGAAGGTCTGTGGTAAACTACTCACAACTCATTGGAGAGGCCTTGGAGATGATGTAGAGGCCCTCCATGATCGATTCCCCCTCCAGCGCAGCGCCGGCGAAGGCTCCAAGATGGGATCTCGCAGATACAGAAGGTTATGCCAGTGGAAATAGTTTTTTGTGGTCGCCTCTGATGTTTTCGGGGCACATGGGTATATATAGGAGGAAGAAGTAGGTCGGTGGACGCCCGAGGGGCCCACGGGATAGGGGGCCGTGTCCAGTAGGGGGGGAGGGGGCGCCCTCCACTCTCGTGGCCGCCTCGGCTATTGCTTGACTTCCACTCCAAGTTCTCTAGATCACGTTCATTCCAAAAATCACGCTCTTGAAGGTTTCATTCCGTTTGGACTCCGTTTGATATTCCTTTTCTTCGAAACACTGAAATAGGCAAAAAAACAAAAATACGGGCTGGTCCTTCGGTTAGTAGGTTAGTCCCAAAAATGATATAAATGTGTAAAGTAAAGCCCATAAACATCCAAAACGGGTAATATAATAGCATGGAACAATAAAAAATTATAGATACGTTGGAGACGTATCAATGGGCTATATGCGAACATGCCGTTAACAGGCTTTCCGTTGGGCCGTGCCACGTGTCAACGTATCATAGGCGCCTTCCGTCCAATGAGTGGATGACATCTGTCCCAACGGTGAGCCGACACGTGGTTCCTCCGGCCAATGAGAAATTTACATGTGGAAAATCCCCATTGGTCATGGCTGTTAGCTGGTTATCGGATCCTAAACCGGACCCGATAGCTTAACGGGTGGATGCCACGTGTCGGTCATCCTTGACGAAAGCACTTCCATGAAACGTGATTTATCGTCATGGAAGTGGACACTTCCGTGATGATGATTTTGGTAATGTCATGGAACACTTCTATGACAATACATGTATGACTATCTTGATTCTTTTATAAAATTGTCATGCATGACAAAAAAGTGACCTACTATGACAAACACGTATCATCACGGAAGTGCATTTTTTTGTAGTGACTAGTAGTAGAGAAACAATGATCTAAATCAGCAGGCGATTGACGGGGAACATAGTAGCAGATAGCAGCCGGAGCAGCATCGCTGGAGGAGCAGCGCGAACTAGAGCCAGAGCAGCAACTTATGTAGCTGTAGCTGCCCGTGTACCAGCATCAGGAGCACGAGCGAGAGCAAGAGCATAGTAGCAGCACGAGCGAGGGGGAGATCAGAGCTGCAGCGTGAGCGAGCGAGCGAGGGCCGGAGCAGCAGCAACAACAATGCGAGCGAGCGAGCGAGAGCCGGAGCAGCAACAGTGCGAGCGAGTGAGCGAGAGCCGGAGCAGCAGCTGCAGATCCGGATGGTATGGATGTCGCCGCCAAAGGGGCCTCGCGCTGGGGGAGAGCCGCTATGGAGATGTCGCCCGCGGCACCGGCTTCAAGGTAGCCACGCCATGGGGGTCAAGTTAAGGAGAAGGTGCTATGCGATGAGTGTACAACCTCTTTGGTGGCGCCGAGTATGCCTCGGCTTCGTCCGAGGAGTCGGTGAGAATGTTGTGGTTCCGGTGGAGCAGGTTAAGGCAGTGCTGTGGGGATGGAGCAGCCGCAATAGACGAGGCAATCGTCGGAGCAGCTCCTTGGAGGTGGAGGACGAGGCGGCTGAACCGGTCGAACGGCGGATCCTCATCCGGGGAGGTGGATGAGGGACATCGAGCTATTGCGGTGGACGACTTCATCGGGTAAGAGGGTCCGGCTGGACAGCGGTGAGGTGGCGGATGAAGGAGGGTGGGGTTTCGTGGCTGGAGCAGAGAGGTAATGGCGGCCTGTGATTTCGAATGGCGAAAAGGAGGCGATGGGAGGGGGGAACCATGACTTAAGGACGCGCTTGTCCAAAATGTAGGTTGTGTTACAAAGTACCCCCACCGATTTGAACTAGCGTCCCTTTCGACTCAGGGTTAGAAGGGGGATTTCGCGTGTCGGGATTTGGCAGCTGGAGGAAGTTTTCGCGCGCATTGTAATTTTGGGATAGCAAGGCGCCGGTTGTGAAGGAGCGAGTTTTGGGAGCATGATATCTGAATTTTCGGGATATAACAAGGTGCGGTTTGAATTTTAGGGACAAGCATAACATGTAATATTGTACGTACCAAATCAATTTGCACTTACCTCAACGAAAAAACAACAAAAATAAAGCTATTCACACCACACAAAGAGAGAGCTCTGTCCCGTTTTACTGTACAAACGCTATTCAAAGCTATATATGAATCCATGTTATGTCCAATTAATTTTTTCGCTATCTATATAATACAAGTAACCTACTCATACCAACATTTTAGTGCATTCCAAATGTCTATACTACAGCTGCAATTCGAACTAAATTTGAATTCGTTTCTCTATTTGAATAAGAATCTACAATCATGATTGTTGCCAACTAAAACAATCATTCGTGTATTATCTTAACAACACACCACATGATTACTATAGAGATAGATATGAACTCGAATTCAAATTTTTGAACACACTTAATGTTGATTCCAAATAATAGTACATTTGATGTATGTAGTGACCAAACCTCAAACAGTCTGATCTCTGTGCATCAGTGTCATCCCTGGATCGGTAATGCTGACACGCACAGTACTTGAAGGATTTATAACAGAGTAGCAATCACACACTTATTACATCGAATGTCTCAAAAGAGAACTTATTACAATAAGTATGGCTTAAGGCCATCTAATAGCGATAACAGCGGAAGACTTGGAAGATAAGAAAGTGCATCAACTCCAACGGCATCACTGAGTATAAGACCACGACCTAAGGCACCTTACTCGTCGTCTGAAAAGTCCACAACATGAACGTTGCAGCCCGAAAACGGGTCAGCACATGGAATATGCTGGCAATGTAACACATAGAGAGTAATGAACAGAATAATGCTATCTCTACATGCATATATGGCTGGTGGAAAGCTCTATGGTTACAGTTTTGCATAAAGCCAATTTTTCCCTACAACAAAGGAATAAATTTTATATAACTATGACAGTGGTTGTTAAACATTGAGAAGGTTCCTCCAACTCAATCCCAATTAAGCATCATCATTAAACCCAACAAATTAATTTAAGTAACATGACGAGATTCACATGATAATCCAGGTACTAGATACTCAAAACGTCCATAACCAGGGACACGACTAACCATGATTAGTTTATACACTCTGCACAGGTTTGCGCACTTTTCCCCGCAAGACTCGATCTCCTCCGTTTGATTTCTCGCACTACAAGGTGTTTGAGAAACGGATGACCGAGACACAGTCTTTCAGAAGCATTAACTCTTTACTCTAGGTAGACAATACCAACCTACATCCTCTACATCTGCTAGTCTACCACTGAAAGAGGTCACACAACGTACTCAACTATTCTAGAGCCCATAGTAGCTTGCGGCTGCACACGGAAGTTTCTATCATGAAAAATCTCATGATCCCTTTGAGCCTGGGTGGCGGTCCATAGGAGAATCACACAGTACCCTGGGATTTCCAAAAATACAGGCAACACTGGGTTCCCCAGGTGCCTCAATCCACCCAGATGTGAGTTTAAGTTGCCACCTTAAGTAAACCATTAAATAATAATCTCACATCTATCATGGAATACACTCACCCAATCCACGTCTACTAGCATAGCATAGCAAATATAAGCAAACGTAGAAGTAACTCCCAAGGGTTGATAATAAAACATGTAATAGGTACTACCTCATCTACTTCCCAAAACCCACATATTAATCAGATCCTAACCATGCAATTGTTTGAGGATTGATCTAATGCAATAAAACTGGGCAGTAAAGAGGTATGATCAAAGTGTTACTTGCCTTGCTGATGATCTGTGAAACCTAGAGACTCGTAGTAGCAAGCGGCGCACTCTGGGTACTCTATCACAAACAAACAAGCATACAATAAGCACTCATCTAATGCACAGGTAAAACTCAAATAAGAGATCTAACCAGAAAGTTCAACTTAAGAACTCCGGTTTGCAAAAAGAATCAAATCAAACGAAGCAACGAAAGTCAAACAGCGAAAGAAACAAGCTTCGTTTACTAATCTGGACCTAAGTCAAATTTTACAGTAGCAAAAACTTGTTTGAGTTGGTTAAATGGAAAGAGGGTTTCGAGACAAAACTCGAGGCGCTTGAATCGCCTGATTCCAATAAACGAGCGAAAAGTTATACTAGAATGAAAATTGGATCAGAAATCGCGATCAAAAATAATCGCGGAAAATTCGAGAAAAAGAAAAACGGACGAACATGCTAACGAACGAACGTTCGCTGTGTGCGGCTAAAGGACGAAAACCGTTCGTAAATCCGAATGTACGGACGAACGTCCACAAAATAAATAAACCAGAAAAAAACTAAACCGATCTATAAAAAAAAATAAACTGCGGTTCTAAAAAAACTGGACGGTTTTTTGAAGAAAACCGCCGCCGGCGGCGGCGTACTCTGGCGGCTACCTCGTCGGCGGCAGTGGGCGGCGGCTCCGGCGGCGAGGAGATCCGGCGGAACGGGGCGGCGGCGGCTCCGGCACGGGGCTCCTACGGCGGGGCGGCGGGACTCGGCGGCGGCGGCGGCTGACGGCGGCGACAGATCGGGGGTGGGGCTAGGGTTTCGGGGGCAGCAGCTGGGCTGGTAGGGCGGCCTCCCGGCTTATAAGGGTCGGTCGGGCCAGGAGTCCTAGTCGGACACGGCCCGGTAGGTCGGTTCGTTTTTTTATATAAATAATTTCGCACAGTAAAAAGAAATAAAAGAAATACTAAACGGACTCCAAAAATCCCGAAATAAATTTTCCCCGCCCTCTAAAAATAAGCCGGACAAGATGAACATTTATTTGGGGCCTAAATGCAATTGTGAAAAACACACATTTTTCCTAAATTCAAATAAAATGGCGATAAACTCCGAAATAAAATCTTATTTGATTTTATTAATAAATCCTCAATATTTCTTTATTTTGGGAAAATCATTTTATTCCCTCTCTCTTATTTTTATATAAAAAATATTCGAAGATAAAATAATTAAAATCAAATGATCCTATTTTCAAAATTTGAGAAAACCCAAATATGAAAATACCGAAATCCCTAACTTCTCTGTGGGTCCTTGAGTTGTGTAGAATTTCTAGGATCAAACCAAAATGCAATAAAAATATGATATGCAATAATGATCTAATGTATAACATTCCAAATTGAAAATTTGGGATGTTACAAACCTACTCCCCTTAAGATGAATCTCGCCCTCGAGATTCAGGTTGGCTAGAAAATAGGTGAGGGTGGTCCTTCAGTAGATCTTCCTCTCACTCCCAGGCGGCTTCATCTTCGGTATGGTGGCTCCACTGAACTTTGCAAAACTTGATAACCTTGCTGCGGGTGACTCGGCTGGCATATTCGAGAATCTTGACTGGTTTCTCCTCATAGGTTAAATCATTATCCAACTGAATGGCTTCCAGTGGCACTGTATCTCTGAGAGGTATATCAGCCATCTCTGCGTGGCACTTCTTCATCTGGGAAACGTGGAACACATCGTGAACCCCTGACAATCCTTCGGGCAATTCCAACTTGTAAGCAATTTCTTCCATACGTTCCAACACTTTGTATGGTCCTACAAAATGTGGCACTAACTTTCCCTTAACTCCAAAACGCTTAACTCCTCGAAGTGGGGACACACGAAGATAAACTCTGTCTCCGACTTCGTAAACTGTCTCCTTGCGTTTAGAATTTGCATAGCTCTTCTGCCTGGATTGGGCTACCTTGAGCCTATCGCGAATTAACTTAACCTTCTCCCCAGACTCTTTAATCAAATCTGGTCCAAACAACTGACGGTCTCCACCTTCATCCCACAACAACGGTGTCCTGCACCTCCTTCCATACAAAGCTTCGAAAGGGGCCATCTTCAGACTAGATTGATAACTGTTGTTGTAAGAGAACTCTGCATAAGGCAAATTGTCATCCCAACTAGATCCATAATCTAGCGCAGAAGCTCTCAGCATGTCTTCCAAAATCTGATTGATTCTCTCGGTCTGTCCATCTGTCTGCGGATGAAAGGCTGTGCTAAACTCTGGCCTGGTACCCAAAGTTTCGTGCAACTGATTCCAGAACTTTGACGTAAACTGGGTTCCTCTATCTGATACAATGGTCCTCGGAACTCCATGCAGACATACGATCCTGGTCATGTATATCTTTGCCAACTTAGCACTGGTGTAAGTGGTTTTCCCTGGGATGAAATGAGCTACCTTCATCAAATGATCGACTACAACCCATATTGAGTCATAGCCTGAACGTGTCCTCGGTAATCCCGTGATAAAATCCATGCCTAGCTTATCCCACTTCCATTTGGGTATCAGCAATGGCTGTAGCAATCCTGCTGGCTTCTGATGCCCCGCCTTCACTCTCTGACATACATCACAAACTGCTACATACTCCGCAATATCCTTCTTCATTCTGGTCCACGAGAAAGTGTCCTTCAAATCCAGATACATCTTGGTATTTCCTGGGTGAATCGAATATGGTGAATCATGGGCCTCCTGCAGAATCAACTTCCTGATCTCCAGATCATTAGGCACATAAACACGGTCCTCAAACCATAAGGTATCGTGCTCATCCTCACGAAAACCTTTAGCTTTTCCTTTGCTCATCTTCTCCTTTATTTCGGCAACCTCCTTGTCTGTCTTTTGAGCTTCTCTGATCTTATTCATCAAAGTAGACTGAATCTCCAACGCTGCAACATAGCCTCTCGGAACTATCTCCAAACGTAGCTTGCGAAGATCCTCGGCTAATTCCTTCGGTAACTCTCCGGTCAAGAGTGTGTTGACATGGCTCTTGCGGCTCAACGCATCGGCTACCATGTTAGTCTTTTCGGGGTGATAATGCAATCTCATATCATAATCCTGATGAGCTCCAACCATCTCCTTTGCCTGAAATTCAACTCCTTTTGTGTGAAGATGTACTTCAAACTCTTGTGATCCATGTACACCTTGCAATGGTTTCCGATGAGAAAATGTCTCCAAGTCTTCAACGCGTGCACTACGGCTGCTAACTCCAAATCATGGGTGGCATAATTTAACTCATGGGGCTTAAGCTATCATGAGGCATACAAAACAAATCTTCCCTCCTGCAGAAGCACTGCTCCAAGTCCTCGACGATAAGCGTCGCAATATACTTCACAATCCTTGCGCTGATCTGGCAGAATCAGCACTGGTGATGTAAACAAACGTTTCTTCAACTCCTGAAAACTGGCCTCACATTCCTCAGTCCATTTGAACTTGGTGTCCTTCTTCAACAATTTCGTCATGGGCTTTGCAATCTTTGAGAAATTCTCAATGAACCTTCGGTAGTATCCTACAAGTCCAAGAAAACTCCGGATCTCTCCAACTGATGTGGGGGATTCCCAATTTGTCACAGTGACAACTTTGGTGGGGTCTACTGCTATTCCTTCTCCGGATATAACATGTCCAAGGAATCCAACTTCCTTCAACTAAAACTCACATTTGCTGAACTTGGCGTATAACTGATGTTCTCTGAGCTTCCCGAGTACCAAACGCAAATGCTCCTTATGCTCCTCTTCATTCTTTGAGTAGACCAGAATATCATCAATGAACACCACGACGAACTTATCCAGAAACTCCATAAACACCTTGTTCATCATGTTCATGAAATAGGCAGGTGCGTTAGTCAGACCAAATGACATAATGGTATACTCATACAGCCCGTACCTGGTGGTAAAAGCCGTCTTAGGTATATCCTACTCTCGAATCTTCAACTGGTGGTATCCTGATCGTAGATCGATCTTGGAAAATACCTTAGTTCCTTGCAACTAGTCAAACAAGTCATTGATCATCGGCAGCGGGTACTTGTTCTTGATAGTCACTTCATTCAATCCTCGATAATCAACAACCATCCTCAATGATCTGTCCTTCTTCTCCACTAGAAGCACTAGTGATCCCCAAGGTGACGAACTTGGGCGAATATAGCCTTTATCCAGTAACTCCTTAATCTGCTTCTTAATTTCCTCCAAATCTTTTGCGGGCATCCTGTACGGTCTCTTAGATATTGGCCCTGTGCCTGGGAAAAGCTCAATTAAAAACTCAATGTCTCTATCCGGTGGCATGCCTGGCAACTCTTCTGGAAATACGTCAGGAAAATCCTTCACCATGGGTACTCCCTCCTGTACAACTTCTGTTAAGGAATTTACTTGAGTCCTCTTTGGCACATGCCGGGATACATACTTGATTCTTCTTCCTTCTGGTGTGGTAAGCAAACTCGACTTACTGGCGCATTCAATGTTCCCTCCATACTTCGATAACCAATCCATGCCTAATATCACATCCAGTCCTTGTGACTCCAATACTATTAGGTCTGAGGGAAACACGTAGTTACCAATCCTTAATGGTAACCGATCACACCACTAACTAGCCATATACTCAGCTCCTGGCGAGGTTACTAACATGGGTGACCTAAGGGCTTGGGTTAGCAATTTATACTTATCCACAAATCCCCTTGATATGTATGAATGCGATGCACCACTATCAAAAAGAACGATTGTAGTAAATGACTTAACCAAAAACTTACCTGTTACTTCATCTGGCTGGGCTTCAACCTCCACGCTAACGTGGTTCACCTGTCCCTTGTTGAAAGGGTTAGGCTTCTTCCCAGAGCTTCCATTGCCATTTCCATTCTTCGCTTCAGGACATTCAGTGGCATAATGTCCAGTATTCTGGCATTTGAAACAGGTAATGTGGCTTAGATCCCTCTTGGCTGGTGTTGATGGGTTGGTACGGTTCTGTCTGTTGCTTCCTCCATTCCCATTACCATTCTTGGGGCCACTATGGTTGTGCGAACTCCCTCCTCCATGGGTATGCTGAAAAGGTCCTCCTGAGTTCGGGGTAAAACGAGGCTTCTGCTGAGCTCCAGAATTGTACTTCCCTTGTCCATACTTCCTCTTGCGGCTGTCAATCTGCTGCTGCTTCCCTTCAATCATGAGAGCTCGGTCTACCAACTCCTGGTAGTTGTTGAAGGTTGCTACCATCAACCGCATGCTCAGCTCATCATTCAGTCCTTCCAGAAACTTCTCCTGCTTACCTACATCTGTAGCAACGTCATCTGGGGCATAACGTGCTAGCTTACTAAAGTCATCCACATACTGGCCAACAGTTCGTCCTCCTTGGCTCAAGTTGCAAAACTCACGCTTCTTCATGGCCATAGCTCCTGCTGAAACATGGTCAGTACGGAAAGCCTGCTGAAACTGGTCCCATGTGACGCTGTCGATAGGATAAGTGGCTGTGAAGTTCTCCCACCATGATGCTGCGGGTCCATCAAGCTGATGTGCAGCAAAATGCACCTTCTCCGCATCTGTGCATCCTGCAGTGGTCAACTCCCTTCCCATCTTGCCGAGCCAATGATCTGCAACTATCGGCTCGGTGCTACTGGAGAACACCGGCGGATTCAGCCTCAAGAAACGGGCTAAGTGATCAACAGGTGGTGGTGGTGGTGGGTTGTTGTTGTTGTTGTTGTTGTTCCCCTGATTCTGATTCTGGACTAACATCTGCATAAATGTATTCCATTGCTGGATCAACTGAGTGAGCTCCGGTGGGAAAGCAAATCCATTGTCATGTCTCGGAGGCATCTGAGGGTTTAGAAAAGATAAGAATATAGAATAGAGTGAGGTCTAGAGAGAAAAACACTACCCATATGCACATGAGACAAACACAAACAATATCACTTCAATCAATTCAAACAAGGGCATACAACGGTCTAACTATTGTTACAAAAGTGCTCGGACTATACTATATACATGGGGGAATACTACTACTGTTATGGTGGTCGACTAGAAAAATTGATCGGTCGAAGACTCCATGATATCTGCTCCAGCTTCATCAACATAGTCATCATCGCTATCATCTGGGTCCGAGTCGGTGTCATCGATGATGATGTAGTTCTCCGGGCAAGTGCAATCATCGTCTTCTCCTCCAGTCATGGGGAATCCCATAAACACTTTTAGCTTCTTCTTCAGATCATCATTCTTCTCCACGAGGGTCATCAGTTCCTCCTCATATCCATCGCATGTAGACTTGAGTTCTTCCTCCAGCTCCATGATTTTGGCCATAGCCTTCTTCAGATCTATCATGCCTGCGCACACCTGGTTCTCCTGGCGACGAATGTGCTGGTTTAACTCATGGATGAAAGCTGCAATTGATCTATCCTTCCTGGTGCTGATCATTTCCCATTGCTCATCTCGACGCCCATAAATCTGGTAGATAGTATCCTTGAGATCCTTGTGGTAAACTTCTCCAATGCGTCCCATTGTGATGTGGGCTGCCATGCTCTTTCCTAGACTCCAGGTTGGTGCATCAAAGGAAAACTCTATGGACTCAGTAACGGGCATGAACGTCCTTCTTGGAACTTGAACTTGAATCATCCAACGCTCCTCTTCGGGTAAAGTGGCGATGTAGGTCCCGATGAAGCTTGGTACTCCGATGTTCAGGTATCTAGTGACTTCCTTCAAGTGGCGTCCAAAGGGTGTATCTTCATCCGGTTGCATGAACTTGTTCCTTGCATCCGCCATCCTAAAAGAGTAGAAAAGATGAAGAGTCAGAAATGAGAAGAGAGTAGTGATCTAGGGCTTTAGCTTAATGGTCGTGTCCTACAGTCAGTGTGGGCTTTGATACCATCTTGTAGTGACCAGACCTCAGACAGTCTGATCTCTGTGCATCAGTGTCATCCCTAGATTGGTAATGCTGACACGCACAGTACTTGAAGGATTTATAACAGAGTAGCAATCACACACTTATTACATCGAATGTCTCAAAAGAGAACTTATTACAATAAATATGGCTTAAGGCCATCTAATAGCGATAACATCAGAAGACTTGGAAGATAAGCGAGTCCATCAACTCCAACGATATCACTGAGTATAAGACCACGACCTAAGGCACCTTACTCGTCGTGTGAAAAGTCTGCAACATGAACGTTGCAGCCCGAAAACGGGTCAGTACATGGAATATGCTGGCAATGTAACACATAGAGAGTAATGAACAGAACAATTCTATCTCTACATGCATATATGGCTGGTGGAAAGCTCTATGGTTACAGTTTTGCATAAAGCCAATTTTTCCCTACAACAAAGGAATAAATTTTATTTAACTATGATGGTGGTTGTTAAACATTGAGAAGGTTCCTCCAACTCAATCCCAATTAAGCATCACCATTAAACCCAACAAATTAATTTAAGTAACATGACGAGATTCACATGATAATCCAGGTACTAGATACTCAAAACGTCCATAACCGGGGACACGACTAACCATGATTAGTTTATACACTCTGCAGAGGTTTGCGCACTTTTCCCCGCAAGACTCGATCTCCTCCGTTTGATTTCTCGCACTACAAGGTGTTTGAGAAACGGATGACCGAGACACAGTCTTTCAGAAGCATTAACTCTTTACTCTGGGTAGACAGTACCAACCTACATCCCATACATCTGCTAGTCTACCACTGAAAGAGGTCACACAACATACTCAACTATGCTAGAGCCCATAGTAGCTTGCGGCTGCACACGGAAGTTTCTAGCATGAAAAATCTCATGATCCCTTTGAGCCTGGGTGGCGGTCCATAGGAGAATCACACGGTACCCCGGGATTTCCAAAAATACAGGCAACACTGGGTTCCCAAGGTGCCTCAGTCCACCCAGATGTGAGTTTAAGTTGCCACCTTAAGTAAACCATTAATTAACAATCTCACATCTGTCATGGAATACACTCACCCAATCCACGTCTACTAGCATAGCATAGCAAATATAAGAAAACATAGAAGTAACTCCCAAGGGTTGATAATAAAACAGGTAATAGGTACTACCTCATCTACTTCCCAAAACCCACATATTAATTAGATCCTAACCATGCAATATTTTGAGGATTGATCTAATGCAATTAAACTGGGTAGTAAAGAGGTATGATCAAAGTGTTACTTGTCTTACTGATGATCCGTGAAACCTAGAGACTCGTAGTAGCAAGCGGCGCACTCCGGGTACTCTATCGCAAACAAACAAGCATACAATAAGCACTCATCTAATGCACAAGTAAAACTCAAATAGGAGATCTAACCAGAAAGTTCAACTTAAGAACTCCGGTTTGCAAAAAGAATTAAATCAAACGAAGCAACGAAAGTCAAACGGCGAAAGAAACAAGCTTCGTTTACTAATCTGGACCTAAGTCAAATTTTACAATAGCAAAAACTTGTTTGAGTTGGTTAAACGGAAAGAGGGTTTCGAGACGAAACTCCAGGCGCTTGAATCACCTGATTCCGATAAACAAGCGAAAAGTTATACTAGAACGAAAATCGGATCAGAAATCGCGATCGAAAATAATCACGGAAAATCCGAGAAAAGAAAAACGGACGATCAGGCTAACGAACGAACGTTCGCTGTCTGCGGCTAAACGACGAAAACCGTTCTAAAAATAAATAACCGAAAAAAACTAAACCAATCTATTAAAAAAAATAAACTGCGGTTCTAAAAAAACCGGATGGTTTTCTGAAGAAAACTGCCGCCGACGGCGGCGAACTCCGGCGGCTACCTCGGCGGCGGTGGCGGGCGGCGGCTCCGGCGGCGAGGAGATCCAGCGGAACGAGGCGGCGGCGGCTCCGGTGTGGGGCTCCGGCGGCGGGGCAGCGGGACTCGGCGGCGGCCGCGGATCGGGGGCGGGGCTAGGGTTTCGGGGACGGCGGCTGGGCTGGCGGGGCGGCCTCCCGACTTATAAGGGCCGTCCGGGCCAGGAGTCCTAGTCGGACACGGCTCGGTAGGTCGGTTCATTTTTTTATATAAATAATTTCGCGCAGCAAAACAAATAAAAGAAATACTAAACGGACTCCAAAAATCCCAAAATAAATTTTCCCCGTCCTCTAAAAATAAGTCGGACAAGATGAACATTTATTTGGGGCCTAAATGCAATTTTGAAAAATGCACATTTTTCCTAAATTCAAATAAAATGGCGATAAACTCCGAAATAAAATCTTATTTGATTTTATTATTAAATCCTCAATATTTCTTTATTTTGGGAAAGTCATTTTATTCCCTCTCTCTTATTTTGATATAAGAAATATTCAAAGATAAAATAATTAAAATCAAATGATCTTATTTTCAAAATTTGAGAAAACCCAAATATGAAAATACCGAAATCCCCAACTCTCTCCGTGGGTCCTTGAGTTGCGTAGAATTTCTAGGATCAAACCAAAATGCAATAAAAATATGATATGCAATAATGATCTAATGTATAACATTCCAAATTGAAAATTTGGGATGTTGCAATGTACTAACCAGATACTCATGATCTAAAGCATGTTCCATACGTACACCATGTTTATCACACAAGGAATAGTACCCCGCCCCTACATTGTGACAAGTATTTAGCCCTGAGCTGCAAAAGCCACTCATTATCACCAATTATAATCAATGTTCTATATATTATATGTACTACTAGCAAGATGCCCATGCGTTGCATGGAACAACAAGATGCATTTGTATGAGTAGTTTATCTTGTGGGAGAAAAGGATGAAGGAGGGAAGGCCTTATTTGCAAATGTGGAGGGGGGTGTGGGTATCTTTTTTCAAAATTGCCATAATTTCCTTCCTATCCGTCAGATATAAATCCGACGGCCTATATTGCCATAGTTTCCTTCTTATCTTTGTAGCTACCGCTAGCTTTCTCTCGTGCATGCACATGCCCGCCTGCCTCTCACCCTCCCTCAACATTCTCTAGCTCCATGGCGCAAATTCGTCCTTTCACTTCAGGTCGTTCACCCATGGTGTTTGTAGGCCCCCAGCTCCTTCTTCCCGGCACACACCGATCGACATGCCTCTCTAGCCAGGTGTGCCTACCACAAACACAAGCTTTCCCTCTTCTCTTCTCACCATCCATGTCTCACTCCCGCCCCTCTTTTCATCGATATCGTACTCGCACACTCCTCCCCCTTGATATAGTATGCCTCTCACACCACCTCCTAGCTGTATCCCTCTCTCTGTGTCCTTCTCTCCGGGCCTTATTTTTTATAACACATACATGCATGTATACCGATCGATCTCTCCACATATACCTAGGTCGACTTTAACTATTTCCCCACGCATCGATTGACGTACCTCACAAGTTATATGTCTCTCCTTTCTTCGACAAAGGACGATTGATCTTCCTATGTAGTTACATCTGCTTACCACAACCATATCGTCCCTCCTCATCATTCGTGCATGCCTCTTGACCCGTCTCTCACACGCACGTGCACATACAGGCAGACATCCCCTCTCTTATTGATATTGCAGGCGTGCCCTCCATTTGTCTAGCAAGCCTCTCCCACCATTTGTGAGAAGCAACTCCACCACCAACCCCTCCGACAATCTACCTCTGTCTCTCTCCCAACCTTATTCCTCTCCTACACATATGCATCAATGCCGACTGATCTCCCTCAATACATAAGGTAGGTCTCTCTTGTCCTCCACACATATACCAGCCATTGTACCTCTATAGTTAGGTCTCTGCCCCCCTGACCCCACCCCCCACACACATCGAGAGTCAAGCGCTGTAGGTAGATATTCAAGCCACAAGGACGAACTGCGCCTGTCCCCTCTCACGTTCAGGTTGACCAACCACCCCATATCTTTGATGTGGGCACACACAAAATCAATGTCACTCTTTATCAACCGCGCGCGCACACACACACACATCATCCCTCTATTCATTCTATGGATACCTCACACCGATGATACCTCCACTCTCTTCTTTTGCATAGCCCCCTCTATATATATGTTATATCCCGGCCTCTATTTCACACACATTGCATATGTTACATTTTTTGATTGAAATATCATCGACACATATTCCCAGCCTATCTCTCACACTCCCCACCCCCCTCCACACATCGATAGTTGAGCGATGCAGGTAGGTATCCATGCCATAGAGACAAACTGCAGCTGTCCCTTCTCACGTTCCTGTAAGCCAGCCATCCTATATCTTTGACGTGGGCACACACAAATTTGAGGGCACTCTTTATCGATCGCGCGCGCGCG
The DNA here is from genome assembly GCF_018294505.1 of Triticum aestivum. Classification (NCBI taxonomy): domain Eukaryota; kingdom Viridiplantae; phylum Streptophyta; class Magnoliopsida; order Poales; family Poaceae; genus Triticum; species Triticum aestivum. Next base: position 305,571,796 of record NC_057813.1, on the reverse strand, counting down.
CACACACACACACATCATCATCATCATCATCTCTCTCTTTGATTCTATGGGTACCTCACGCCGATGATACCTCCACTATATTCTCGTGGATCGCCCCCTCGACATATATATATGATATATCCAGGCCTCTGTTTCACACACATTGCATATGTTGCATTTTTTGATTGAAATATCATCGAGACATATTCCCTATCTGCCCCCCCCCCCCCAAATATGCAGTCACGAACCCACACACTATATCTCTCTACGTTTGTATCTCTCTCACACAAACCCATGTAGGTGGTGTACGTACATGAAGAGAATAGGTGCACGTACTCACGCTTCATGCGCAGCCACACCCGCGCAGATACACGGTGGAGCTCATTTCTGCACGAAATGGCAGCCCACGTGCTAATTTGAGCACGTGTTGTTTACCTACGGAGGTCATGTACCATGCGTGCACGAAACAAAGTTCGACTTGATGCATCGTCGCGTTATTTTTAAATAAGGTTATATTGCTCAATGGCACGTAAGAATATAAAACAATTTTTATGGAGAAAAAGGTAGTCCACTCCACTATATACAATGGAGCCTGCCTCCCAGGGTTTGTCTCTCTTCATAGTATCTCACATAAGGCGGCAGTGGCCTCTCTCTCTCACCGTTGGTCACTGACCCGGCCGCATCCCGCCCGCTGGCGGAAAAGGTGGGTGTGCATCGTTCCTCCGCTCGACGGCGCCGAGGCAGCACATCCTGATATGCGGTATCCATCATTCTCTCTCACCAAGCTCCGATGTGGTAGGGCCTAAGCCACTTGCTCGCTGCCGCAGCATGGGCAGATCCCGCCCGCCGCCGCTCTCCTAGTTACAACCCAACGACCCCCAAGTATCCGCTCCGGCCTTGCTGCACTGCCCATCTTCCCATGTCGCTGCATGTGGAAAATCTTGCATGTGGATCTTCCCTAATTCTTTGCCCAAAACGTAGCTCGTCCGGCGTACTTTCCATATTGCAATCTTGTCCTCACACCGTTTTAGATAAACAAAACCGTGTTGTTATCTTCTCTTAGGAAAAGGAATATGCTTCTTTTTTGTGGTCGTATGTGTTATCAACTGTTATTGGCCAGTAATTGTTTCCTTTCTACCTCTTTTTTGCAAACAGGGCTATTCATTTCACCTCATTGCTATTGCGACCTTTTGGTGAACTGCACAAATCACTTTTTTCTTAAGAGTGTTATGTGCAGTTCTACTAAAATGTCACAAGGCAAGGTCTCTAGATTTTAGTACGACTGCAAAGTTCACCAGCTTCTATTTCTGTGTTTATTGTTTCATCAATAGTCCTCTATTATTGTAATCACACATAATATCTTTGGAACAGGGTCTCTCAGCTCTATTTTAGTGGAACTGCACAAAATAATCGGAATGTTGCATGCTCCTGTCAGCTACTCGTTTTGCCAACATGCCTTATTGATTTAGACAGAGCTGGGGGAAAGTTGCGGCCAATGAAAGCAAGGATCAATTTTAATTTAACACCTTCTCACAACTTTTTCTTCAGTTGTGATGTAAATATTAGCTGTGATATGCTAATCATTTAGATGCATTAGCAAGGAAGTTAGTTTTTTATTTTTTTCTGAAAGAGCATGGATGGCAAGACACACGAAACAAAAGTTGAAAGCTCAAAGCATTGTACAATTTCATGTTGCTGGAAAATTATTTGTATAGTATGTCAATTATGTTGTTGGAAGGTTGATAGCATTGCCAGAAGCCTCTTCAGCATCCGAGTCCATGTGCCATGCACAAAATTATACTCCCTCCATTCCTAACAAAAATTTGTATTAGAAATTTCAAATGGACATATTTTAGAGTGTAGATTCAGTCATTTTGCTTCGTATGTAGTCACTCATTGAAATATATAGAGAGACAAATATTTAAGAATGGAGGGAGTAGTGCACAACCGCATGGGAGACTCAGCCCAGTCGTTGTGCCGCACCTAATAGTGAGTAATGAGCAGTCAAATCATAAGCCCCACCTTTCTCACTGTAAGTTGCTCGGAAGAAGCAACCATCAATACGCTCTTCTTTGAATCCTCTCATACTACTCCCTCCGTCACTGTTTGCTTCAACAATCTCTCGGACCAAGGCGACTAGCGATCGGCCTGAAAAATTCCTTGTCTATTACTAGAGGAAATATGCATAAACACATGCATGCAGTGCTTCCACCTTGGGTACACACATGCATGCACTTACTCCACTCCGCGTGCACACCTACATCGAGAGAAAAATTATGGACTTGATTGCGGTTACTACGCCCTAATTAATTGAGGATTAAACCAAACACATCTAAAATCTCTCTGGTGGTGGAAATGCATGGAGAGAAACGCATGAGAGTGAAGCGCGCCCTGTAAACTGTGACGGAGGGAGGAGTAGTATGAAGGTGCAAAATCAAGTGTGTGTATGGCCAGTCGGTCAACGCACTTCCTCTTGGCATATCACTGACATGTGGGACCAGAGTGTGAGCAAATCAATCTCAATTGATGGCTAAATGACCAACCCGCCATTCCTTGAGAGAGACGAGGAGCGAGAACACACAGACGGGCTCACATAGAGGCCAAGATATATTCGAGCATGGTTGATCGATATCATCAATACATGTTCGATGTTTTCAATTATACTATTGGGCTGCCGTTTTCCGCACTTCCCCTGAATAACAAATGTGTACTTTATCAGAGACTAAAATAAAATAAGAGTACAGACGCTCCACCATGCGGTTCCTAGTACCTGTATACTAGTAGTAGCACTACTCGTACTACTAAACCTTGCACTTGGCTCTTCACCTCTTCGTGAAGTCAAACAATGATGTTACTACAGTGTATGCCTTTGGCAATCTGACACCGAATGAACTGTTGCACATCCACCGCCTGGCCGAGGGTAGGTTGGATTGGTCAAAAGCTTCTTGTCGTCCTGCGAGCCACCAGGCTTGAGGTAGACAGAGAGGGCGTAAGCGAGCTTCACCTTGTCTTGCGGGCTTCTCCTCGTTCTGCGAGTTGACGGGATACACCAAAAAGCAGTGCTAGTCCATACTCCCTCCTTTCCGGTTAATATGGCTTAATATTTTTTGTGGGTAAATGAGAGAGCTTTATTCATATATAAGCATTCTTAGGACGATCAGCCAAGAGACTGGTCACTAGAAAGTGAGGTACCCTGCAAAAAAAAGAAGGAACCGAGGTGTTTCATCAACCCAGCTCTCGGTCACATTCAAAGTGCAGCAAGCACGGTTCGCACAAAGATGCCCTGGAAGGTTTGCTGACCTATTTACATGCTGAATAACAAAAAAAGAGAAAATGTTACCGAGCGCTCCTATTTCTAACAGGATATAGGAGCCAGAATTAAGCAAGAATTGTGGCGGGTGTTCCATGCAATCAACTTCCATTATCACATGCGAGAACCCTCTAAGAGAACCAAATGTGTTGAAGATTGCTTTATCATAGATTAAAATAATATAAGAGTGCATACGCTCCACCATTTGGTTCCTAGTAGTACATACCTGTATAGTAGTAGTACTAGTAGTAAACTTTGCGCTTGGTTGTTCGCCTCTTCGGGAAGTCGAACAATAATGGCACTACTATAGTGTATGCTTCTGGCAATCTGACACCAAATTAACTGTTGCACGTCAACTGCTTGAGCGAGGGAGAGCTTGCATTAGTCAAAAGTTTCTCCTTGTCCCGCGAGCCACCGCGCGCAAGCTCATCCCGTCCTACAAGCTTCTCCTCCTTCGGCAAGTTTAACGGGACACAACAAAGTAATGCTAGTCCATACTGCCTCCTTTCCGGTTAATATGGATTAATTTGAAACGAGATAAATACACTATGTGTAACTATATATTTGTAAAAAATATGGTCAGTGGACTTCATAATACGCTCATTGCGATCAATATATACATTTTCCGGTGTTTATACGGTCAGTAGCTCACCCTTGCTGAGTATGTGTGTGCATGCACGCGTAGGTTGAGCACTTGAGCGTGACCGTGTGTGTTCCGTCGTGTGCTCGGAGATGCATCCATTAGGGTATCGCGCATGTGTTTTGCGTCCATGTGTATGTGTGACTGTTGCATGCATGCACGAGGTTGTAGTCCCTCACATTCACATGATCATAAGTTAATGCTTTATCAAAACGTTGCATGCAAGGTTTAATCCTTTGTTGTTCACGCATGCATTCTCGAGAATAATATGTTGATAAAGACAATTTCTTGAGGAAAATGAGCCCATGAATTGAGTACAAAGGGGACCAATAAGCCAGGATGGAGGGAGTACTAGTAGTGAACCGGAAGGAGGGAGTAGGCACTAGTAGTACTACATAACAACATGCAGTAACAAAATTCCTCTATGCGCATCTTGTCTACATGTCATGCAAGAAAATAGAGATAAGTACAAGTGAGACTCAGGAATGGGCATACACATAGGGGGAGTGCGTGTAGGGGCCACTCAGGAGCAGTCAGATCACACAGTAAGTTAGTCGGAAGAAGCAACCATCATTTCACTCTTCAATGACACGTACACAATATAAAATGGTTGATATGGAGAGAGAAAGAAAACTGCTCCACTATATATACACTAGCAGGAGCCTAAGCTACAAGCCTACTTGCTTGGGGTGGTCTCTTCACAAGCATAGAATGACGGTGGCCACACCGCCGGTCATAGATCCGGCCTGATCCTGCTTCTGGGGGAAGGGGATGATGTTCCGTGTAGGTGCGGTCAACAGCGGCGAGGGAGAAAACCCACTGTCAGTGCGTCCCAACCGGGGGTCCCTGCAGTATGGGCTGATGTCGCCTCCAAACCGCTCTTCTAGCTACACCTCTACATCCCACGTACAACTTCCTTTTGGAGCCGGCTTGCTCCACTGTCGCAGCTTCCCACATAGCTCCATCTCCATGTGGATCTTTCTCTACTTCTACCAGCTTCAATTTGTGATGAGTTTATGTCTCATGAAGTAGTGCCGCTACTATTATTCTAATCACACTTCTTCAATATCTTTGCCAACAGAGATGCTCAGCTAGATTTTAGTGGAACTGCACAAAAGCATCGTATGATCTGAGCATGCCAGCCGTCTTTCCTTTGACAGGTTTTACCTAGCCAGGAAATTAAATCCTGTTTAGGGTTTAGGTTTTACGGCATAGAGACCCCATGAGTAGGTTTTTTTGTATGCACTCTCACAACTTTTGTATTTAGTTGTGAAGTAAATAATGGCCATGATCTATGAATCATTGAGATGCATCAACATGCGTGTTAGTTTTCCTTTGTATTTGATGGAATGTTGTAACGGGGCAACCTTGAGGTAGTAATGAAAACAGAGCGGAAAGTTTTTGTTTTTGTGGAGAAAAAATGGAAACGGAGAGAAATCAACGTTTCGATTCATTGGATCACGCAATCGAGCAAAACCAACGTTTAAATCATGTCTGTCGTGTTCGTGTCTCACCCTCCTCCACGACTCAACCCTACACAGTCGCTCGACATGCCATTCACCGCAAACCGACTATACGATAACTTTCCGCCTTCTTGCCGATGGATCGGGCCATGGAGTACTAGCACTACTGGAAGAGATTGATAAGGAGGGAGAGGACAGCTAGCTGTAGCACGGACTCCCAAGAACTTTTTACATGCATGTTGTGGCCGGTCATGGCAACCTTTGAATGCGGAGCAGTCGCGTGCACCGGGAAGCGGCGCGAGCGGCGCTCTCTCGGCCGGTGCTCCGCTTCAATGCCGGTGCCAGTGAGAGGTCGTGTCCACTCTGGCCCGGCATGAATGTGGCAACCGTTTCGGGCGGGAAGCACGCGCGGATGATGAAGAGGGCTCGGGTTGGCCAGGATTGGGTGTGGCAGCCGTCCGGATGCCCGCAAACAAGAAATGATGTACGTAAATATTGTTGCGTATATAATTAATAATGTAAATAATGTGCCAGTTAGACAAATATATTTGAGATGGAGATGGAGACGGAGAGGGAATTTTACGTAAACACGGATATGCATGTCTATGTCTAAGTGTGTGTGCGCGGCGACTCTCACGACTACCCGTACACACCATCGATGTCTCGTTCTCCCTACACACACACAAACTTAGTACCGCCTCATTTTGTTCCTAGGATAGGAATATCATAGGTGTGGGAAACAATGTGAAGTGAGATAAATGGAGAATAATGTACAAGAGAAATGTACACGCACTCATTCTGCCTCTGAGATACACGCGAGTACACGATGGAGCGCATTTGTACACAAAGAGGCAGCTTACGTACGTAATAATTTTACCCTTTAATGTGTTCACTTAATAATGGAGGGTTGGGGACAACACGTGAGCGATACAAATTGCGACCTGGAAGCGGGGGCGTGGTTTTGATCGAGTTTTCTTTCTTGGTACGTTAAAAAAAGTTTTGTCCGCCAGTTTTCGTTTCTTTTTTCCGGGAACGCGCGTATTCTATTTAAAACCACTTCTATGGATAGATTTTTTACTCCCCTGTATATATATAGCCTCTTGTTTGATAGGGTTTCTCGCGTCTTGCTCTTTCACCCTCTCCATATCTAAACTAGATGACAGTGCCACTCTATCTCTATCCTCACCGCTGGTCACAGATCCGGCCGAATCCCGTCCGCTACGGGAGGTGAGGAGGTGCAGCGTTGACGTTGTCACCATCGGCGATGGGGGAAGCCGATGCACACCGTCCTCTCTGAGCCGGCGCTGGCACGGACGAAGGTCCTCCGCGCCCTTGTTCGCCGTCATCGTGTGGGCAGATCCCGCCCGCCTGCCTAAGAGACATCTTGCCCACCTGTGGTATAACTTCTTTCGGATTTCATGCTTCATTGTACTGGTCCAGCTTCCCAGGTCGCTTCATGCGGGTTTTCTTCTATGCCATTCCTCCTCACCTCCCAATGTATAGTACTATCTAGGGCTCGTCGGCTGGTCCAACATCACCCATTTTTTACTATTATAGAGGAAAGGCCACTCAAAAAGTTGTCCTAGTTTATGCCTCGGTGGAGGTATGCATGTTTTTTTGACAAAAAGCACATGGTGGTTGTGCGGTCATTGTCAATATGCTCCTATTGTTGCTGCTAATATAATACTATCACTGGTTAAATGAAGCAATGCCCATGGTAAAGTGGTGTCCCTTTTAAGTAATGCTGATGTCAATCCAGAGGCGTCGATAAATGCTTTTGTCTTGCTTTTTTTTTCTCAGTATCCTGGTTTAGTTCCCATCAAGATAATCATGATGCTTCTGTTTGTTGGTGTAATTTTCATTACTTCTTATTGACAAATTAGATGTCGCTGTTAATTTTGTACAACTGCTAAAACAAAGTAAAAACACTATATCAATATTTTTGCAAACAGTGATGCGCATCTCCATACCCGGGCATGTCTTCCTCAATTTTAGTGGAACTCCACAAAATTGGATGGCCATTGTTGTCCAGCCTCACTGTCCTCTGCCGCGCGGTTCTTCCTTCCTCGAGCTTGATTACCGAGAGGAAACAGACCATAGTGAGGATTTATCGAACTTCATAGGTGCCTCACCCAAACTTGATGCCAAATGGATGATACATCACCACGATGACCTATCGAAGCTCATGGTTGCGTCTCATGGTTGCATCGGCTGGTGAAGCTGATCAATTTTCGACAAAAGCGTTGGAGACACAGTCATCTTTCATGTTGGTGCAGTTTTATCACACGATTGGCTATGAACCAAATATTCCTCGAAGAAGCATTGTCACACCCTGATTTTTAATGGCACAACACTTGAGATTATAAATCATGATAAAAAGTGGTTTGACAAAAACTTTTGAGTGTTTTGGTCTTTGCTTTATTTGATTTCTGTGTGTTGGTTGCAAGTGCTCTAAAAATCAAATAAATCCTCCAACTCTTATACTCCTTCTCCTTGATCCAAAAACCTTACCCAATGATCATGCCATGTGTATAGGACATAAAAATTAATTTCTTACAAAAATAATTTGGCCAAATAGTATTTTCAAAAATTAGTTTTCCAAAAACCTCTGAATTGAGATTTGCACTGCAAGTACTTAATTAAGGGCAGTAAAGATCTTTACAAAAATATATTTGACTCCTATTAGATATAGCACACCCAGAAACCACAAAACTATAATTTTAAAATTTATTTTCCTATTTTATTTAAAGCCTTTTTCTTATGTCCAGAAATGGTCTTTAGTAGGTTAAAATTATTTAAAATCTTCAAAAACATTTGAGAAAAATCAGGGAAACTCAGTGGACATGTATTTTCCATATATAAGGGTTTCAGCACATGGTCATGTTCAAAATATTGGACAAAACCTCCCAAAACCATTTCTGCCCATTTCAAGGATTTGAAATATTTCTACAGGAAGTATTTTCATAAAAATCCAATAAAATTCCATCATGTCACTAAATGCCATATTTGGTGATCTTGACAAGTCTCATGTCTTGGAGAACAATATAACTTGATCAAAGTGTCCCAAAACCCTTCCTGTCCAGAACCAAATTTGAACAACTCTACATTGGCAACTTTCTCCTTTTGTGGACATGTTCAGAACCTCAAATGATGACACTACACCAAGTGGTGCACCAAGGAGAAGAGTTTAGCTTAGCTAGATCTAAGCAAGTCCATTTCTGTGGATTTCTAGGGTTTACAAAAGTTACACTATGAACTTTGCCCAAATAAGATCAAAATGGGTGGAAGGCCCTAATTATATGTGCCATTTCACCCTGTGGAGTCTCATGCCTAATGGAATTCATTTACATGTCCAAACCAACAACAAACACCTTCTGCCATTTTTCTAAAAACACCAATTTGACCACTTCCACTAATCTCCATGAGTTATCCTTTTTACCACCACCCCTCCTAGTCCCCCTCTACCTCTGATGTGCTTCGCTGCCCAAGAGGCAATGATGAAGGGGGGCAGGGATCCACTTTTCTTCTCTAGACAACAACATTTTCACTCTCTCTCCACCCCTCCTCTCCTCTACTGGCTCCCCAGGGCATCCTATGTCATTGCCGCATTGTTTACACCCCCCTGCAGCTTCCAAACACAAGTGGCCGCGCCCATTCCGCAAAAAGGCATGCCATGCCGGCCAAAGACGCGCTCTGGAGCACGTCAGCATGCTCCCGACCATTGACGCATCGTCCCCCGACCACCTCGAGCCTCCCCCTCACGCCAGTTGAGGTCCTCGACGTCTGCAATGCGATAGCCGTGCATGCCCCCTCTTCTTTCCCTCTCTCTCACCTCCCGCGGCACATGCCCAGAACCGCCCGGCTCGGACAATTCTCGCGCGAGCCCGTGGCTCCACCATGAGCTCGCCCCGCTCCCTCTCTCTCTCTTCTTGGCACCCTACTCGACTCCCACGAACGCCGTAGACAACCCCTCTCCCTCCCTCCTGGCCTCCCGAGCCGTTGCCGCGGCCACCCGTGCGCCGCGTCCATGATAAGCCACGGGTCGGCTATTTAAGGACACCCCTGAGCCCCCTATCTACTCCTTTGGCTCTCTCTCCCTCCCGTGCACCCCTGGACCAGCCCACACCTCTCCCCGTGACCTCCGTTCACCGCAATGGCCGGAGCACCGCCGTCGGGCTCCGCCTAAGTTCGGGCTATCCCGAGCCTCTCCTCTCTCCCTAGCCACTCAAGTGCCCCCTCACCACCACCACCGACTCGCCCCACACTCCATTCCCTCCTCCCCGCGCCTGCCGCACAGTGCCAAACCTCGCCGACGGCCTCCTCCGCAGCCACCCAAGCCATCGTCGCTGTAGCCCTCCACGGCATGCGTGCAACACATGGATGGGTGCGTCGTGGCCTCCTGAGCACACCGGTGGGCGGGGCGTCGCCGGAGACGCTCTGTAGCCCCGGCAATCGCCGGCGGGAGCCGCTCCTCCCCGTGGCCAGAGTGCGCGCGGGAGGTTGAAGGCGACCTACAGCTGGGGCCCGCGCGTCAGCGACCCAGTGGGCGGGCCCCGCCGTTTAAGGGTAGACGGTTTCAGCGAAGACGCCTTCGACATCGCCCTGTCGCCCGCATGGCCGAGCCGCTGGGCCGGGCCAGTGTGCTGCGGCACTATGCTGCACCCAGTGCGCAGTATAGGTATAAATCCCCCCTCCTTTGTCTTTTTCTTTTTCCTGAAACTTGTAAAATCTCTCAAATATTCATATTACCTCCAAATTTGATAAATCAAATTTCTACTGACTCCATAAATTGAGGTCTATTTAATGGGCCACAATGGACATTTTTGTTGTTCTTGGTTTTCGCTGGACCCTTTAAAAAGGCCATTTATCCACATAAGTCCACTTCAAAAATCCATATTATATTCATTTCAATTCCAAATCCAGTGAGACCAATTTCTAAATGTTTCTAAAATCATGCCTGATTTAATGGGTACTTTTACTCATTTTTATAAAAAGGCATTCTGTAGACAACTTGCAGATCCATTAAATCCCTTGTTTCCATCATATTGAAATGTTCAGAAATAATCACTGATCCAATTCCAATGAAACCACTCTGGTTATTTTCCATATAACCAGAGGAGTCCTAGAAAAGTAAACTTCATATTTTTAGAGCACTTTTATTTTTGCCTTGTTGTGTTGCTTATTGTGATTGTTTCCGGCGTTAGTTGACGAAGTAGACGGAGTATTTGGAGAAGGACCAGAAGATTTCAAGACTCTGATGAACCAGGCAAGCAGCCCTTTGACCATGACGAACCCTTTTTATCATAGTAGCATTTCTTTCTGTGATTGTTGAATGCATGATATCTTGAATGGCAACCTTGCTAGGTTTGCCTCCGTTGCATGCCCCGTTGATACTTGCATTGTTCATGACTCTATCCTTGCTTAGAGTTGTGTTGGTGGGTTGTAGAAATGTGCTATAGTTGTTGGCTGAGCAAAATGGGTCAGAGTTATGCATGGAAGAAACAAGTGTGGCTTGACATACTTGCAAATAGCCCAGTGGGTGCCACTGATGCCCCTGGGAGATGATGATGAACTAGGTCACTACTTGGTGGAGAAGTAGTGTACCGAGGTTTGATAAAAGTGTTATTTACAAAGATGGATTAGATTTAAGATTTGTCGACTGTCCCAACCTTACATGCGCAACCACTCTACCCTTATATGGGAAAGGGCATTATTGATTACCTAGGCCGATACTAGCTTGGAGCCCGCATTACTAGTGACGGGAGAGTTGTTGGTGCGCTCTCTCGGGACGGGGTCGTGCCAGGTAGGGCGGCCATGACTGTTTTCACAGGGCACCAGACACACTGTTGGTACCCCGTGCTTGTGGTATGTGATGAATATGGGAGCAAGGCTCCACAACTTTATGATGTGAAATGTTAGGCACAGGGGTTACTACCAATCGAGTGGACTCCATGTTAGTGTCGTCTAGGGAAAGATAGTGATCGGGTGCTTACCCCGGGTACTTGAGGTACCGCGGGTCGTGGATGACACGAAAGTTCCCCAGATCTTGTGGGTAAAGTGTGCAACCTCTGTAGAGTGTCAAACTATATGAATAGTCGTGTCCACGGTCTTACGGTTGGGTGCTGCTGCTTAGACTATGTCCATATGTTTCTAACAAACAACACAGATTGGAAATATTGTTGACATGATTCGCGAGGAAGTCACGGTGAATTGAGTTTGAGTTGTTCATAACTCTTTCTCGATGTTGAAGTCTGTAACCTCCTGATACTTGTTGCAGACGCATTCATGTCCTTGGTAAATGTTGATCATACTTGCATGAGAAAAGCTAGTTTTTCGCAACAATGCCAAGCAGTAGAGCTTTGCATAATTATTTTGTTATCACTCTTGGGTTTCTTGCGAGTACATTCAAAGTACTCATTGGCTTGCCACTAGTTATTTTATTGGCCAGGCATGAAAGACAAGATGTATTGAAGAGTTCTTTGGTGACGATCGTGCGAGCTAGGACCTCTCCCAGTTAGAATGCCTGTAGGGTTAAGGCAGATGGCATGGGTTCATGTTAATGAAGATTTCCGTTGCGATGATATATTCAAGACTTGACCATAATGGTCACAATTGGTGTAAAACTGTATGTATGGATGTAAGACTCTTGTTATTCAGCTTCTGTGTATTCACTGAGCATTGATCTTTGGGATCACTGTACACGTGCATTCGGTGATCACGACTTATGAGTCGAGGTCCCCACGGAGCTGGTATCAGAGCCATCATGACTGTAGGAAGCCTTAGTTAGCATTGTCGTTAGTTAGGGTAAAACTATTTTCAAAACTATTACTAATTTTCAAAACTATCTATACTTTGCTTCCCCTTCTCAGTTTTTCGAAAGATAAGGTATATTTTCCTTATTGATCTCTTCCCCCTTCAAAATTTTTGGTCGCTAGAACCCTTATGCCCCTGACCACTAGATTCCTTGTAATCCTCGTGGATGATCTAGAAGAAAGATGCCTTGCCAACAATCACTCACCTCTTCTGGACACGAGATAGGCGACACCAGAACAAGACGATACCAATAGAAGATGCATATCCTCAAGGAATGAGGACATCAAGACCCAGAAGACGGTGACACCCTCGACATTTCCCCAGGATGATGCAACCTTGTCCTAAGACAATCAGGGTGTAAGATATGCAAGATCATGAGATACATCGCCAATAGAGCAACCATGTCCTTACTGTTGTTGTATCGGCAACCACCAGTGGATGAGAACCTCGCCGTTTGGTCTGCCTCACTATAGTGAGCAGGAAAAACGGTTCTCGGCATCCCCCGCTCTCAGTGATGATACTGTCAGTAGTGTATCTGGCAGATTGGACCTCTACTATGCCTTGTTGGTGTCATTACATAAAGGATTGCCTATCTGGTACCCTCGATGCCTTAGAAGGAAAAAGGGATCGTCATGATTAAGAAGACAAGAGGAGACCAAGTCATTGCCAGCTACGAGGAGCCACCTTCACCCCATCACTACAACAGGCAAGAAGTTGTTGAAGACTCTTCAAGCTCAATCGGGATCGTTTCATCGAACAACTACAGGAGACGTAGCGACGCCTGAGGAAAACCCAAGAAACTGCATGAGGCACGGAGCAAAGCACGACTACTGAATCCGAGAACCCCTAGGGTAGGATGGGTCGTGTACCCCCTATGCGCAGTTGAGTCCATATGATGGTTCGAATAGAACCACGATTGGTGTTGCTTGTTTTTATTTGTTTGTGTTTTGATATCAGTCGCACTTTTGCCCTAAGCAACAATTACATGACTATATCACCTCCCTTACCTTGCTTCTTTTGTTTGGCCCTTTTTGGCACCCGTTTGTTTGCACCTGCACTATAGAACCCCTTTAGGCATCCCACCTCCTCTATGCTACTTTTCCCTCTCATCTCTCTCTCCTTAGCTGAAGGCCGGCAAGACAAGGTACACCAAGGATTTTACTTCGAACCAACTAGCGTGGAAGACTTTTGCTACAGCCTCCTCGACCAAGTGCAACCCTGTAGAGATATGTTTACTCCTCAAGATTAGAAGCCCATCCCTAGACCCTTCGAGACTTCACGATATAACCCAGCTTGAATCCCTAACCAAGTTCTTAACCCACAAAATTGCAAGAGAACCAACTAAGCCTTCATAACCTTGCACTAGTTCATTATGGAACTAGTGGACATAGTGAACGCGCACATTATCATCCTAAGATAGCACCAGAACTGACGATGCCATAGGGTAGACCTATTCGAGGATTTTGAAATAGGACAAATCACTTGATGAGTTTATATCAGAGACCTTGAGGAATTATCCGAGACTTCTTGGTGGATTATGAGATTTTCATGTTAGTTGATGAACTTGGTGGGGTCATGTTACTAGAGTAGCATAGCATTCATTACCCGTGGAGTAAATTGGATTTTGTAGGACAATTATGATCGCACGATGAAATTCTTGAAGGTATAAGGATTTGACTTAGGCAGGAGATATTGATAGAAGATAGCTGACCATGATATTTGGATTAAATAGGTGATCCTAATGGAGTCTAGATGCTGAGTAAGTCTACATGGTTCGGATTAAATTGGATTTACACTGATGATCTCAATTATGATACCATGTTTCTCGGTGGATAATAAACTAGGAGATTGGATTAATTGTCGGAGTTGATTTAGGGATCTATATAAGCTTGAGGTTGGAAGTTACTTGACCCCGATGATGGGAATTGGTGGACTGACTATAGTAAAGATAGCTCTTTCAAGTATTTGGGGATTATAGGACATTACAAGATCGTGTGGAACACCATAGGCATTGGATTTGTAGAATTAATGGATTAGGTAGTTGTTGATGGAAGTTAATGGACTGTTGGGGTTGATTCATAGGAAGGAAACAGGATCTTGGAGTGGCATACGACGTGTTTCCTTAGGGTAGAAATGCACTATCATGGACCTTGGAAGAATAGGCCAAACACTTGGGTTGTGGTGTTTAATTCAAGCTTAACAACTTGTATGTTCTACCCATGGATTTTTGTGTAGATATGAGTTTGGGGGATAGTTTACATCTATGATTTTGTTGAGACCCCCCCTCTTGGGAGTCATGAGGATATGAATAACATGAGTGACAATTGGAGTTTATCTATACGAGATGATGCTCTCGGTGGTATAAAGTGATTTGCTTGGAAGACTAAATAGAACAATTGGCATCTCAGAAACTGTGCTCAAGGATAAGATGACAGACGTTCACTCGCACCCTAGAATCCTTGAAACCCTTAAGCCTTGCCAAGCCACAACATGGTCAAATCATGACCACATGCTTTGGCTCTAGGTCGAGAACACCCTGACCCATACTCAACCGAGACCACCAACAATACCCCAGCCTACTTTATGTACCCCATGAACAAGTCTTCATGGAGTACTTGGACAGGTTGATTGTCATCTATATTTGGTGGCCCACTTGACTACCCGAAGACGGAAGAAGGACCGTTCAGCTGGTTAGGGAACATCTGAAGACCGCCATGTCAAGGAAGAAGAACTGCACCAACCACCATCGTCAAGAAGTAAACCTCCGCGTCGAAGACCAGGTGTATCTAGAAGCCACTTCTCTCAAAGGAACCCAACATTTCCATGACAAGGAAACCCACACCAAGATTCATCGACCCTCTTCGAGATCACTCCAAGATTTAAAACCCCCCTCTGAGATTACTATGAGACAAAGAAAAGACAGTTACCAGCTGAAGTTTCCACCTGATTTACCTAATGTGCACAACATTTTCCATGCATCACAACCCTACAAGTGTTTCGAACTTCCTGATAAGCCTGATCTCTGCAAGAGCACCGATCGTCAAGCCACCGACCTCCAGCCCAACCTGGCATATGCGAGAAACCCCTTAGCAACCTGTATCAAGCAGAACGTCATACACAAAGCCACACCATCGAGTACTTCAAGGTTCAAGGGAGCACCACTCGAAAGCAGAAGCAGTATGAGGACGTGAAGACTACCCCAAATCCAAGTCTCCATACTCCTTTCCATGCCTAGTTTGGGAATCTCGGGGACGAGATTCTTGTAAGGGGGGTAGGTCTGTCACACCTTGATTTTTAATGGCACAACACTTGAGATTATAAATCATGATAAAATGTGGTTTGACAAAAACTTTTGAGTGTTTTGGTCTTTGCTTGTTTTGATTTCTGTGTGTTGGTTGCAAGTGCTCTAAAAATAAAATAAATCCTCCAACTCTTATACTCCTTCTCCTTGATCCAAAAACCTTGCCCAGTGATCATGCCATGTGTATAGGACATAAAAATAATTTCTTACAAAAATAATTTGGCCAAATAGTATTTTCAAAAGTTAGTTTTCCAAAAACCCCTGAATTGAGATTTGCACTACAAGTACTTAATTAAGGGCAGTAAAGATCTTTACAAAAATATATTTGACTCCTATTAGATATAGGACACCCAGAAACCACAAAAATATATTTTTAAAAGTTATTTTCCTATTTTATTTAAAGGATTTTTCTTAAGTCCAAAAATGGTCTTTAGTAGGTTAAAATTATTTAAAAGCTTCAAAAATACTTGAGAAAAATTAGGGAAACTCAGTGGACATATGTTGTCCATATATAAGGGTTTCAGCACATGGTCATGTTCAAAATATTGGACAAAACCTCCCAAAACCATTTATGCCCATTTCAAGGATTTGAAATATTTCTACAGGAAACATTTTCATAAAAATCCAATAAATTCCATCATGTCACAAATGCCATATTTGGTGATCTTGACAAGTCTCATGTCTTGAGAACAATATAACTTGATCAAAGTGCCCCAAAACCCTTCCTGTCCAGAACCAAATTTGAACAACTCTACATTGGCAACTTTCTCCTTTTGATCTCAACTTTTGTGGACATGTTCAGAACCTCAAATGATGACACTACACCAAGTGGTGCACCAAGTAGAAGAGTTAAGCTTAGCTATATCCAAGCAAGTCCATTTCTGTGGATTTCTAGGGTTCACAAAAGTTACATTGTGAACTTTGCCCAAATAAGATCAAAATGGGTGGAAGTCCCTAATTATATGTGCCATTTCACCCTTTGGAGTCTCATGCCTAATGGAATTCATTTACCTGTCGAAACCAACAACAAACACCTTCTGCCATTTTTCTAAAAACACCAATTTGACCACTTCCACTAATCTCCATGAGCTATCCTTTTTACCACCACCCCTACTAGTCCCCCTCTACCTCTGGTGTGCTGCCCTGCCCGAGAGGCAATGACGAAGGGGGGCAGGGATCCACTTTTCTTCTCTGGACAACACATTTTCACTCTCTCTCCACCCCTCCTCTCTCTACTGGCTCCCCAGGGCATCCTATGTCATTGCTGCATTGTTTACTCCCCTTTGCAGCTTCTAGACACAAGTGGCCGCGCCCATTCCGCAAAAAGGCATGCCATGCCGGCCAAAGACGCGCTCTAGAGCACGTCAGCGTGATCCCGACTGTTGACGATCGTCCCCTGACCATCCCGAGCCTCCCCCTCGCGCCAATCGAGGTCCTCGACGTCCGCAACGCGTAAAACCATGCAGGCTCCCTCTTATTTCCCTCTCTCCCACCTCCCGTGGCGCGTGCCCAGAGCCGCCCGGCTCAGACAATGCTAGCGCGAGCCTGTGGCTCCACCAAGACCTCGCCCCGCTCCCTCTCTCTCTTCCTGGCACCCTACTCGACTCCCACGAACGCCGTAGACAGCCCCTCTCCCTCCCTTCTAGCCTCCCGAGCCGTTGCCGCGACCACCCGTGCGCTACATCCATGATGAGCCATGGGTCGGCTATTTAAGGCCACCCCCGAGCCCCATATCTACTCCTTTGGCTCTCTCTCCCTCCTGTGCACCCCTGGACCAGCCCACACCTCTCCCCGTGCCCTCCGTTCACCGCAATGGCCGGAGCACCGCCGTCGGGCTCCGCCTAAGTTCGGGCTATCCCGAGCCACTCCTCTCTCCCTAGCCACTCAAGTGCCCCCTCACCACCACCACCGACTCGCCCCACATTCCATTCCCTCCTCCCCACGCCTGCCATGCAGTGCCAAACCTCGCCAACGGTCTCCTCCGCGGCCACCCAAGCCAGCGCCGCTGCAGCCCTCCACGGCATGCGTGCAGCACATGGATGGGTGTGTCGTGGCCTCCTGAGCATGCCGGTGGGCGGGGCGTCGCCAGAGACGCTCTGTAGCCCCGACAATTGCCGGCGGGAGCCGCTCCTTCCCGCGGCCAGAGCACGCGCAGGAGGTTGAAGGCGACCTGTAGCTGGGGCCCGCGTGTCAGCGACCCAGTGGGCGGGCCCCGCCGTTTAAGTGGAGACGGCTTCGGCGAAGACGCCTTCGACGTCGCCATGTCGCCCGCATGGCCGAGCCGCTGGGCCGGCCCAGTGCGCTGCGGCACTATGCTGCACCCAGTGCGCAGTATAGGTATAAATCCCCCCTCCTTTGTCTTTTTCTTTTTCTTGAAAATTTTAAAATCTCCCAAATATTCATATTACCTCCAAATTTGATGAATCATATTTCTACTGACTCCATAAATCAAGGTCTATTTAATGGGCCACAGTGGACATTTTTGTTGTTCTTGGTTTTCACTAGACCCTTTTAAAAGGCCATTTATCCACATAAGTCCACTTCAAAAATCCATATTATATTCATTTCAATTCCAAATCCAGTGAGACCAATTTCTAGATGTTTCTAAAATCATGCCTGATTTAATGGGTACTTTTACTCATTTTTATAAAAGGCATTCTGTAGACAACTTGCAGATCCATTAAATCCCTCGTTTCCATCATATTGAAATGTTAAGAAATAACCACTGATCCAATTCCAATGAAACCACTCTGGTTATTTTCCATATAACCAGAGGAGTCCTAGAAAAGTAAACTTCATATTTTTAGAGCACTTTTATTTTTGCCTTGTTGTGTTGCTTATTTTGATTGTTTCCGGCATTAGTTGACGAAGTAGACGGAGTACTTGGAGAAGGACCAGAAGATTTCAAGACTCTGATGAACCAGGCAAGCAGCCCTTTGACCATGATGAACACTTTTTTATCATAGTAGCATTTCTTTCCGTGATTGTTGAATGCATGATATCTTGAATGGCAACCTTTCTAGGTTTGCCTCCGTTGCATGCCCCGTTGATACTTGCATTGTTCATGACTCTTTCCTTTCTTAGAGTTGTGTTGGTGGGTTGTAGAAATATGCTATAGTTGTTGGCTGAGCAAAATGGGTCAGAGTTATGCATGGAAAGAAACAAGTGTGGTTTGACATACTTGCAATTAGCCCAGTGGGTGCCACTGATGCCCCTGGGAGATGATGATGAACTAGGTCACTACTTGGTGGAGAAGTAGTGTACCGAGGTTTGACAAAAGTGTTGTTTACAGATATGGATTAGATTTAAGATTTGTCGACTGTCCCAACCTTACATGCGCAACCACTCTACCCTTATATGGGAAAGGGCATTATTGATTACCTAGGCTGATACTAGCTTGGATCCCACATTACTAGTGACGGGAGAGTTGTTGGTGCGCTCTCTCGGGACGGGGTCATGCCAGGTAGGGCGGCCATGACTGTTTTCACAGGGCACCGGACACACCGTTGGTACCCCGTGCTTGTGGTACGTGATGAATATGGGAGCGAGGCTCCACAACTTTATGATGTGAAATGTTAGGCACGGGGGTTACTACCAATCGAGTGGACTCCATGTTAGTGTCGTCTAGGGAAAGATAGTGATCGGGTGCTTACCCCGGGTACTTGAGGTACTGCGGGTCGTGGATGACACGAAAGTTCCCCGGATCTTGTGGGTAAAGTGTGCAACCTCTGCAGAGTGTCAAACTATTCTAATAGTCGTGTCCATGGTCAAGGACAGTTTGGTGGTGCTGCGTAGACTATGTCCATATGTTTTTGACAAACAACACAAGTTGGAAATATTGTTGACATGATTCGCGAGGAAGTCATGGTGAATTGAGTTTCAGTTGTTCATAACTCTTTCTCGATGTTGAAGTCTGTAACCTCCTGATACTTGTTGCAGACGCATTCATGTCCTTGGTAAATGTTGATCATACTTGCATGAGAAAAGCTAGTTTTCTGCAACAATGCCAATTAAGCAGTAGAGCTTTGCATAATTATTTTGTTATCACTCTTGGGTTGCTTGCGAGTACATTCAAAGTACTCATTGGCTTGCCACTGGTTATTTTATTGGACAGGCATGAAAGACAAGATGTATTGAAGATTTCTTTGGTGATGATCGTGCGAGCTAGGATGCTCTCCTAGTCAGAATGCCTGTAGGGTTAAGGCAGATGGCATGGGTTTAAGTTAGCGAAGATTTCCGCTGCGATGATGTATTCAAGACTTGACCATAATGGTCACAATTGGTGTAAAATGGTATGTATGGATGTAAGACTCTTGTTATTCAGCTTTTGTGTGTTCAATGAGCATTGATCTTTGGGATCACTGTACACGTGCATTCGGTGATCACGACTTATGAGTCGGGGTCCCCACAAGCATCGCCGTTGGTACTAAGAGCATAAGTTTTGTATTGATTTCTAAGCCTTCTCACAACTTTATGTTCAGCTCCCCTGTAATTTTATATGTCTATCTATTAACTAAATATGTGATCAGACTTTGATTAAAAATATGGTGTGGACTAAAAACCCGGTTGGACATAGTGGCCCTCCGTTTTTATTTACTCTGCATATTATATTTGACTGAAGTCAAACTTCGTAAAGTTGGACTAAGTTTAGGCTGAACACAAAAAACCATAATTATTGAGAGAGGGAAAACTGCACATACTCTCACACCTTTCCAATAATTTGGCGCGTGTGTGGTTGTTCACTTAACGGAGGGTAGTGTACCACACGTGAAGGACAGGAAGTGCGACCGGGAAGCGTGGATTGTTAGTTCATCGTAAGTAGTTTTCTTCACTAGTATGTTAAATAAACAGTTTCATTGCGTACTTACACAATTTAAAATGATTGTTATGGAGAGAAAAATAAAACCGCTCCTCTATATATTAGTAGTATACATGAGTACTATATACGTACTATATAAGCTGGAGCCTCAGGCGCTGGTTCGCCAGGATTTGCATTCACACTCTCGCTACACTACATAAGGTAGATGCTTCTTTTTGTGGCCGCATGTTTCATCCTCCTTTATTGGCCACTAATTGTTTCCTTTTTTTCCTCTATTAAAACATGTATATCTACTTGTTTCTATTATGACATTTTGCTTCGCTACGCTTAACACTTTTGTTTTAAGAGTGTTTTGTGCAGTTCAAATTGAATGTCACACCGGCAAATTTGCCTAATTTTGGTGGAATTGCACAAAAGGAGATCAGATTTCCATATATGTGTTAAGATTTGTTTCAAGTCCTCCTCGGGAGTTGTTTCAAATCTTGGTTAAGAAAGGTCAGTACCGACTTTCATCCACATGATGGTGCAGTGTTCTTTAAGATGTTGTGCTACTTGTACTGGTACTGTTTTGGATAAATGTTGAATTGAAGCTATTGAACTGCTTTCTTTTACCATCAAGTGAGCAAAAATTGTACCAACCTAGACATGATGCTTGTTTCTTTGTTACAAAAAAACTCTGCATCGCCCCCTTTATAAGTAGATGGAAGCACATGGTGTTGTTGCGCCCACTCTCCCCTAGAACTGTTTATACTTTTTGTTAATCTAATGCCGCTGGTAAAATTAAGCAATGCCACTCTCAGAATTAACTACTGAATCTAAGTTCAAAACTGCAACACTTGTTAGGGATCGGCGGGAGTACCACTTCTGTTAGGGATCGGCCGGAGTACATGTTTAAAAAAAAGTATTGTTGAGATAATGTCACTATTATTATGTATCAGTTACAGAGTTTTACAAATGGTACTATCCTGCTTTGTAGTTCTTTCTACATGTTTAACCAAGGTATTGTTAAGATAATGTCTTTGCTAATTTGAATCAGTCGCATTGTTTTAGGAATGGTACTTTTCTGCTTTGTCGTCCTTTATACATGTTGAAACAAGGCATTGTTAAGATAATGTCTTAGTTAATATGAATGAATCACAATGCTGAGAATTGCTACTCTCCTACTTTGTTTCCCATTAAGGTAGATCAGTAGATCTTTTTCTTCTAGGAGTATAAGTCATCGACCGTTATTTCTCAGTAATTGTTTCCCTTATTCCTATTTTTGCATACAAGGATATCAAAACTTCTGCTCGGTTTTATTTCGACTTTGATTATGGTTGAACTGCACAAAAGGAGCTAATGTGTTTAAGGTGAACTATTGCATTACTTGGTCCAGTTGGTCTTACCACTTTGCAGAAAGAAGCAGTCACTGTTTGCGCTACATTACAGGAGGAATGATCGAGAAGCTTTAGAGTATTGTAGATGCTAGTGACATGACTAGTCTGCAGACCAAGGAAAACTCAAGTCAACAACATGTGGGGTGCAAAATTCACTCCACAAGGAAAGATATGGCCAAGTCAGTCGCTGACGCAGCTGTAACAAACAAGGTCAGTATCGACCTTCATCCCCATGATCGTGCTTTGTTATGTTGTGCTGATTATATTGTTGTATTGTTTTGAATAAATGTTTAATTCAAGCTATTGTATTGCTATCTTTTCCTGTTAAGATAATGAAGATGATTATAGTTGTAAGCTTATGTTTAATCAACTAGTACCACTATTATATTCATCATGCTTTTTTTGTATTTATGCAGACAGGGATCCTCAGCTTGATTTTAGTGGAACTGCACAAAATGTCAAGATGGTTCGTGTCCTCCATAATACTTCATCATGCACAATACATTGAATGGTTCTATAATCATTCGTTGTCAGCTCGAGCCACCGAACTATCTACTTGAATGGAGCTGCCAACATTTTTAATGCTTTGCAACATATAAATACGAAATCCACCATGCTACTCAAGACATTGTTTGAGTTCAGTGGAACTGCATAAAAAGATACACTGGTTAATCCAGCTCCATGTACCATTACAATGTGCAAACTGATGACAAACCATGCCTGTCTGAATGGAGCTACCAACGTCTTCAAGGCAGAAGAATTCCCACAAGTTCAAGGGAAAGAACTATGTCCAGTAGAATACTACCTCTAGGAAGGTTAAGAAGAAAGACAAAAAGAGAGATTGCTGCTTTACTTGTGGTTCAGAGGAACACTGGGCAAACAAGTGCCCTAACATGTACAAGAAACAAGTCTGTCAATGTCACTCTAAGCAACAATGATGGGGCATCTGGGTATGGTAATTTGTTTACTGTACTTTCAGTTTGTTAGTCCACCGATTGGTGGGTTGACACTGGGGCCAATATTCATGTGTGTGATGATGTGTCTTTGTTTTCTTGCAGCATATAAATAGGAAATCCACAGGGATGCTCAGCTTGAATTTAGTGGAACTGCATGAAATGTTCAGATGGTTCATGTCCTCCATAATACTTCATCATGCACAATACATCGAATGGTTCTCTAATCATTTGTCGTCACCTTGAGCCACCGGACTATCAGATGACAAAGTGATGACAAACCCTGCCCGTTCCACAATCATATGCATTACATATATTGAATGGGAAAAGCTTGTCAAAGTTTAATCATTGATGTTAGCTAGAAGACATTAGTTTAATATATTGGAATTGGAAAACATTGTCACATTTTGCTCATTGATGTTAGCCAGAAGAGATGCATTTGATATTTTTGAGTGGGACGCCCTTTGCTGTGAGCAATGTCGATCGTTTTTTTCCTATTCATGTGTTCAGTTTAGAAGTAAAAATTTACTCTGCTGAGATGCATAGTCACATGAATATTGACTTATGTAAGGCATTTTAAGAGTTTGTTCTGAATGTTGTCTATGTAATGCCAGGCCTTGTGCGTTTGATTGCAAAGTTGAGCTTGGAATGTTGTGGAATGCGGCATCATGAGCTGTTCACTGTGCCTCCTGAGAATAATGCTTCATACTGTTTTGCATGTTGATCTTATGCCAGTGCTTTGCATGTTACGAATATCATCCTCTTCTGTTATTTTTGTGCTTAAGAGGTTCATCGTCTTATGTTTCATTCATAGCTTATACGACAACTCGGGTAGGTTAGAAGTGAAATCATATGATCCTCCGACCAACTCATCATCTTAAGCCATGATTGGATCATCTTTTTCCAACCAAAACCGCTTGTAAAACTAATGCTTGTAAATAAAAGCAGATGGTCTTGGGCGAAGCGCTTGGTTGGTCGATTTCTACTAGTAAAATATACACTGATCTATCAATTACACGCATAACTTGCCAATTTTCATTACAGACCTCAGGCCATCGATTTCATTACGCATGCATTTTACGCATTGTTTCCGGTGATGAGTAAATTACACTTGTATCTTAATACATGTGTGAAACAATCCAGAGCTCCCAAGCACGGCCATACCATTTCATGCCAGCTCAGTCTCTCGAAGGTGCTCATAGGCGTCCAATGATCCTTGCTTCCTGAATGAGCAGCGAGCACTGTATCAGACCATCCGTAGGGCCCGTGAGGCCCTCTCTGTCATCCTTCGAGTTGTTGTGCTCGCCGTGGCACCGAGCATTGTCAACATGGTCAACGAACATGAGGAATCAGGAGATGACTTTACTTGGAGAGGATGACAGTAGGGACCCACCAAGGCCATAGCCGTACGTACGCAAGTTCCTCCTTATTATATACAACTATTTTTTTCCTTCCTCCTGGTTTCTTGACATCACGGTCCCACACCATCGTCAACCTACATAGTCAATAAATGAGAGAATTGCACAAGGAGCGTCCAACAGCTAGGAGCCAGCAGCTCTAGCAGTATTTGTGTTTTTGAGGAGTGAG
This sequence comes from Triticum aestivum, assembly GCF_018294505.1. Lineage (NCBI taxonomy): Eukaryota > Viridiplantae > Streptophyta > Magnoliopsida > Poales > Poaceae > Triticum > Triticum aestivum. The sequence continues at coordinate 305,547,555 of NC_057813.1, read as the reverse complement.
CAGAGTTTTTCTTGAGCGATGTTTTACTTGTTGTTCAGAGGAGCAGGGTATCAACTGAGCGGGTTGTGGCATGTCTGGCCCAGGCTATTATTTTATGTCGACCAAATATCTAGCCCAGATATTAATACTTTAATGTGAAAATGGCTAGTCCAGCTATTCTTCTTTTGTGGAATACCCAACCTAGGTCCACTTGTTATTCTCCGGGCCGCATTAGACTTGCCAAGAAAATGGGATTTAAGAAATAATAAATGGGCTGTAATTAAAAAAATTGGTTGTAAATATAAAAAACACACGGAACAGGTACATTTTTTATTCTTCTCAAAAAGGTAATTTTTTAATTTCAATATTTTTTACGGGTGCAAAATTTCGTTGGATTTTTACCTAATACAATTTTTTTGAAATTATATTTAATCTCACTCTAAATTTCGGGTTAAAAAAAATATTTCGGATCCCATCAAAATGTTAGAAATTTTCTTGAATTTTTTTGAGAGGTTGGCTGAAATTATTAACAAAGTCCTGGCTATAAAATGGGCTGTAATTTTAACAAATAGTAAATGGGCTGAGTAAATTCCATTAGAATTAATCAATGTGATGTACATTATAACAAATCACAAATGGGCTATATGTTCCCTGCCATAGATGTGATGGTCTGTAACATCCCAAATTTTCAATTTGGAATGTTATACATTAGACCATCATTGCATATCATATTTTCTTACATTTAGGCTTGATCCTAGAAATTCTACGCAACTCAAGGACCCACGGAGAGAGTCGGGGATTTCGTTATTTTCATATTTGAGTTTTCTCAAATTTTGAAAAGAGGATCGTTTGATTTTAAGTATTTTCTCTTCAAATATTTCTTTTATAAAAATAAAAGAGAGGGAATAAAATGACTTTCCCAAAATAAAGAAACATTGGAGATTTAATACTCAAATCCTATAATATTTTTATTAAGAGTTTTATCGCTATTTTATTTGAATTAGAAAAAAATATGCATTTTTCAAAATTGCATTATAGGCCCAAATAAATGTTCACTTTGTCCGCTATATTTTTAGAGGATGGGGAAAATATATTTCAGGATTTTTGGAGTCCCTTAGTATTTCTTTTATTTGGTTTTCTGCGCAGAATTATTTAAAAAAACGAAACCGACTCCGGGCCGTAACCGGCCAGGACTCCCCAGCCGGCCCCCTCTTATAAGCCGCTGCCAGCGACCCCCAGCCCACCCGCGCCAAACCCTAACACTAGCCGCGCCGCCGCCGTCGCTGATGCCGCCGCGCCTGTCGCCACCCGCCGTCGACGCCGCCTGCCACCACAACTGCCGGAGCCCCGCCGGAGCCCCGTCACTTCCGCCCACCGGACCCGCCGTCGGCCTCGCCAGAGCCGACGAGGTAGCCGCCCGCCACCGCTGTTTTAGTTAAGAAAACCGTCGTTTTTTTATAAACCGCTATTTATTTTTTATATAGATCGGTTTTATTTTTTTGGTTTAGTTATTTAACGAACGCCCGTTCGTTCGTTCGTTTTAACGAATGATTTTCACCGTTTAGCCGTAGACAGCGAACATTCGTTCATTAGCCTGCTCGTCAGTTTTTTCTTTTTTTAGGGATTTTCCGCGATTTTTTCGATCGTGATTTGTGCCCTGATTTTCATTTTAGTTTATCTTTTCGCTCGTTTATCATAATCAGGCGATTCAAGCGCCTAGAGTTTCGTCTCGAAGCCCTCTTTCTGTTTAACCAACTTAAACACGTTTTTGCTACTACAAAATTTGACGTAAGTTCAGATTGGTAAACGAAGCTTGTTTCTTTCGTAGTTTGAGTTACGTTGTTTCGTTTGATTTGATTCTTTTTTGCAAACCGGAGTTCTTAAGTTGAACTTTCTGGTTAGATCTCTTATTTGAGTTTTACCCGTGCTTCTAGTTGAGTGCTTATTGTATGCTTGTTTGTTTGCGATAGAGTACCCGGAGTGCGAAGCGTGCTACTACGAGTCTCTAGGTTTCACGGATCATCTACAAGGCAAGTAACACTTTGATCATACCTCTTTACTACCCAGTTTTATTGCATTAGATCAATCCTCAAACAATTGCATGGTTAGGATCTGATTAATATGTGGGTTGTGGGAAGTAGATGAGGTAGAACCTATTGTCCTGTTTATTATCAAACCTTTGGGAGTTACTTCTATGATGCTTATATTGATATGCTATGCTTGTAGACGTGGATTGGGTGAGTGTATCCATGACAGATGCGAGTATTGTTATTTAATGGTTAACTTAAGGTGGCTACTTTAATACACATCTGGGTGGATTGAGGCACCTGGGGAACCCAGTGTTGCCTGTATTTTTCGGAAATCCCGGGGTACCGTGTGATTCTCCTATGGACCGCCACCCAGTCTCAAAGGGATCATAAGATTATTCATGCTAGAAACTTCCGTGTGCAGCCAGAAGCTATTATGGGCTCTAGCATAGTTGAGTATGTTGCAAGACCTCTTTTAGTGGTGGGCTAGCAGATGTAGGGGAAAGTAGGTGTAACTGTCCACCCAGAGTAAAGAGTTATTGTTTCAGAAAGACTGTGTCTCGTTTCTCCGACCATGGATGTATTCGATTCTTCTGGGGAAAAGTGCGCAAACCTCTACAGAGTGTATAAACTAATCATGGTTAGCCGTGTCCCCGGTTATGGACGTTTTGAGTATCTAGTTCTTGGATTATCACGTGGATCTCATCACTCTTAATATAACTTTATTGGGTTAATGATGATGCTTAATTGGGATTGTGTTGGGTGAACCTTCTCAATGTTTAACAACCACTATGATAGTTAAATAAATTTATTCCTTTGTTGTAGGAAAAAATTGGCTTTATCCAAAACTGTAACCATAGAGCTTTCCACTAGCCATATATGCATGTAGTGATAGCATTATTTTGTTCATTACTCTCTATGTGTTACATTGCCAACATATTCCATGTGCTGACCCGTTTCGGGCTGCAACTTTCATGTTGTAGACTTTTCAGACGACGAGTAAGGTGCCTTAGGTCATGATCTTTCACTCAGTGATGCCGTTGGAGTTGATTTACTCACTTTATCTTCCAAGCTTCCGCTGTTATCGTATTTAGATGGCCTTAAGCCATATTTATTTAATAAGTTCTCTTTTGAGACATTCGATGTAATAAGTGTGTGATTGCTACTCTGTTATAAATCCTTCAAGTACTGTCCGTGTCAGCATTATCGATCCAGGGATGACACTGATGCATAGAGATCAGACCGTTTGAGGTCTGGTCGCTACAAGATGATATCAGAGCACACGCTGACTGTAAGACACGACCACTAAGCTAAGGCCCTAGATCACTACTCTCTTCTCATTTCTGACTCCTCTCCCTTTTCTACTCTTTAGGATGGCGGATGCAAGGAACAAGTTCGCGCAACCGGATGAAGATACCCCTTTTGGACGCCACTTGAAGGAAGTCACTAGATACCTGAACATCGGAATACCAAGCTTCACCGGAACCTACATCGCCACTTTACCAGAAGAGGAGAGTTGGATGATTCGAGTTCAAGTTCCAGAAAGGACGTTCATGCCAGTCACCGAGCCCATAGAGTTTTCCTTTGATGCACCAACCTGGAGTCTAGAAAAGAGCATGGCAGCCCACATCACCATGGGACGCATTGGAGAAGTTTACCACAAGGATCTGAAGGATACTATCTACCAGATTTGTGGGCGCCGAGATGAGCAATGGGAGATGATCAGCACCAGGAAGGATAGATCTATTACAGAATTCATCCCGGAGTTAAACCAGCACATTCGCTGACAGGAGAACCAGATGTGTGCAGGCATGATAGATCTAAAGAAGGCAATGACTAGGATCACGAAGCTGGAGGAAGAACTCAAGTCTACACGCGATGGATATGAGGAGGAAATGACAATACTCGTGGAGAAGCATGGCGATCTGGTCAAGAAGCTAGGAATATTCATGGGAGACCCCGCGCCAGGAGGAGAAGACGATGATTCCACTTGTCTGGAGAACTACATCATCATCGATGACACCGACTCGAACCCCGATGATAGCAATGATGACTATGTTGATGAAGCTGGAGAAGATATCATGGAGTCTTCCACCGATCAATTTTTCTAGTCGACCACCATAATAGTAGTAGTATTCCCCCATGTATATAGTATAGTATGAGGACTTCTGTAATGATAGTTAGACCGATTGTATGCCCTTGTTTGAAATTGATTGAAGTGATATGATTCTGTTTGTCTCATGTGCATATGGGTAGTGTTTTCCCTCTAGATCTCACTCTATTCTATTTTCTCATCTATTCTAAACCCATCAGATGCCTCCGAGACACGACAATGGATTTGCTTTCCCACCGGAGCTCACTCAGTTGATCTAGCAGCAGAATGCATTGACCCAGATACTAGTCCAAAATCAGAATCAGGGGAACAACAACAACAACCCACCACCACCACCACCTGTTGATCACTTAGCCTGTTTCCTAAGGCTGAATCCGCCGGTGTTCTCCAGTAGCACCGAGTCGATAGTTGCAGATGATTGGCTCCGCAAGATTGGAAGGGAGTTGACCACTACAGGATGCACAGAAGCAGAGAGAGTGCGTTTTGCCGCACATCAGCTTGATGGACCCGCAGCATCATGGTGGGAGAATTTCACAACCACTTACCCCATTGACACTGTTACATGGGATCAGTTTCAACAAGCTTTTTGCACAACCCATGTTTCAGCAGGAGCTATGGCCATGAAGAAGCGCGAGTTTTTAACTTGCGCCAAGGAGGACGCACAGTGGGCCAGTATGTGGATGATTTTAGTAAGTTAGCACGTTATGCCCCAGATGACGTTGCTACAGATGCAGCTAAGTAGGAGAAGTTTCTGGAAGGACTGAATGATGAGCTGAGCATGTACTTGATGGTGGCAACCTTCAACAACTACCAGGAGTTGGTAGATAGAGCTCTTATGATTGAAGGGAAGCAGCAGCAGATTGAAAACCGCAAGAGTAAGTATGGACAAGGGATGTACAATTCTGGAGCTCAGCAGAGGCCTCATTTTACCCCGAACTCGGGAGGACCTTTTCAGCATAACCATGGAGGTCACAACCACAATGGAGGAAGTTCGCACAACCATAGTGGACGCAAGAATGGGAATGGTAATGGAGGAAGCAACGGCCAGAACCGTTGCAACCCAGCAACACCCACCAAGAAAGATCTGAGCCACATTACTTGCTACAAGTGCCAAAAGACTGGACATTACGCCAATGAATGTCCTGAAGCTAAGAATGGGAATGGCAATGGAAGCTCTGGGAAGAAGCCTAACCCTTTCAACAGGGGACAAGTGAACCACGTTAACGTGGAGGAGGTTGAAGCACAACCAGATGCAGTAATAGGTAAGTTTTTGGTTAAGTCATTTACGGCAATCGTTCTTTTTGATACTGGTGCATCACATTCATACATATCAAGGGAATTTGTGGATAAGTATAAACTGCCCACCAAAGTTCTTAGAACACCTATGTTAGTGAGCTCACCAGGAGCGGAGTATATGGCAAGCCAAGTATGTATTCAGATGCCATTGACCATAGGTAGGCATGTTTCCCCTCAGACCTGATAATTTTGAAGTCGCAAGGTTTGGATGTGATTCTGGGTATGGATTGGCTATCGATGTATGGAGGAAACATTGATTGCGCTAGTAAATCGATTTTGCTCACCACCCTAGAAGGAAGAAGATCAAGTATGTATCCCGGCACGTGCCGAAGAGGACTCAAGTGAATTCCTTATCAGGAGTTGTACAGGAGGAAGTGCCAGTGGTGAAGGATTTCGCTGACGTATTTCCAGAAGAGTTGCCAGGCATGCCACCGGATAGAGACATTGAGTTTTTGATTGAGCTTTTGCCAGGCACAGGCCAATATCTAAGAGATCGTACACGATGCCCGCAAAGGATTTGGAGGAAATTAAGAAGCAGATTAAGGAGTTACTAGATAAAGGCTATATTCGCCCAAGTTCGTCACCTTGGGGATCACCAGTGCTTCTAGTGGAGAAGAAGGATGGATCGTTGAGGATGGTTGTTGATTATCGAGGGTTGAATGAAGTGACAATCAAGAACAAGTACCCACTGCCTATGATCAATGATTTGTTTGACCAGTTGCAAGGAGGTAAAGTATTTTCCAAGATCGATATGCGATCAGGATACCACCAGCTGAAGATTCGAGAGTAGGATATACCTAAGACAGCTTTTAAAACAAGGTACGGGCTATATGAGTGTACCGTTATGTCATTTGGTCTGACTAACGCACCTGCCTATTTCATGAACATGATGAACAAGGTGTTTATGAAGTTTCTAGATAAGTTCGTCGTGGTGTTCATTGATGATATTCTGGTTTACTCGAAGAATGAAGAGGAGCATAAGGAGCATTTGCGTTTGGTACTTGGGAAGCTCAGAGAACATCAGTTATATGCCAAGTTCAGCGAGTGTGAGTTTTGGTTGAAGGGAGTTGGATTCCTCGGACATGTTATATCTAGAGAAGGAATAGCAGTAGACCCCACCAAAGTTGTCAGTATGACAAATTGGGAAGCACCCACGTCAGTTGGAGAAATCCAGAGTTTTCTTGGACTCGCAGGATACTACCGGAGGTTCATCGAGAGTTTCTCGAAGATTGCAAAGCCCATGAAGGAGTTGTTGAAGAAGGACACAAAGTTCTAATGGACTGAGGAATGTGATGCTAGTTTTCAGGAGTTGAAGAAACGCTTGGTTACATCACCAGTGTTGATTCTGCCGGATCAACGCAAGGATTATGAAATATATTGTGACGCTTCTCGTCGAGGAATTGGAGCAGTGCTTATGCAGGAGGGAAGAGTTGTTTCATATGCCTCATGACAGCTTGAACCCCATGAGTTGAATTATGCTACACACGATTTGGAGTTAGCAGCTGTAGTGCATGCGTTGAAGACATGGAGACACTTTCTCATCGGAAACCATTGTGAGGTGTACACGGATAACAAGATTTTGAAGTATATCTTCACGCAGAAGGAGTTGAATCTCAGGCAAAGGAGATGGTTGGAGCTCATTAAGGATTATGATATGAGGTTGCATTATCATCCCGGAAAGGCTAACGTAGTAGCCGATGCGTTGAGCGGCAAGAGCCATGTCAACACACTCATGACTGGAGAGTAACCCAAGGAGTTAGCAGAGGATCTTCGTGAGCTATGTTTGGAGATAGTTCCGAGAGGCTATGTAGCAGCATTGGAGATTCAACCCACCTTGATGAATAAAATCGGAGAAGCCCAGAAAACGGACAAAGAGATTGCCAAGATCAAGGAAAGGATGAGCAAAGGGAAAGCTAATGGATTTCGTGAGGATGAGCACGATACCTTATAGTTTGAGGACCGCGTATATGTGCTCAATGATCAGGAGATCAGGAAGTTGATTCTGCAAGAGGCCCATGATTCACCGTATTCGATTCACCTAGGAAATACCAAGATGTATCTGGATTTGAAGGATAGTTTCTGGTGGACTGGAATGAAGAAGGATATTGCGGAGTATGTAGCAGTTTGTGATATATGTCAGAGAGTAAAGGCAGACCATCAAAAGCCAGCAGGATTGCTACAGCCATTGCCGATACCCAAATGGAAGTGGGATAAGCTAGGCATGGATTTTATCACGGGATTGCCCAGGACTCGCTCAGGCTATGACTCGATATGGGTTGTAGTCGATCGTTTGACGAAGGTAGCTCATTTCATCCCAGTGAAGACCACTTACACCAGTGCTAAGTTGGCGAAGATATACATGACCAGGATCGTATGTCTGCATGGAGTTTCGAGGACCATTGTATCAGATAGAGGAACCCAGTTTACCTCAAAGTTCTGGAATCAGTTGCACGAAACTTTGGGTACTAGGCTAGAGTTCAGTACAGCCTTTCATCCGCAGACAGATGGACAGACCGAGAGAGTCAATCAGATTCTGGAGGACATGTTGACAACTTGTGCGCTAGATTATGGATCTAGTTGGGACGACAATTTGCCCTATGCAGAGTTTTCTTACAACAACCATTATCAATCCAGTTTGAAGATGGCCCCTTTTGAAGCTTTGTACGGAAGGAGGTGCAGGACACCATTGTTGTGGGATGAATTTGGAGACCGTCAGTTGTTTGGACCAGATTTGATTAAAGAGTCTGAAGAGAAGGTTAAACTGATTCGCGATAGACTCAAGGTAGCCCAGTCCAGGCAGAAGAGCTATGCGGATTCTAAACACAATGATGAGGACATGACTACCTTGGATATGACCAAAAATATTGCATATATGCATATTTGTCAGGTGATTTCTAGTGCAAACTATTCAATAATCTATTTATGTTATCCAGAACAAAAATACTTCACACACTTTTGTGTTTTGTCTAATTGCAGGTGTATGGGACATTTGTACAATCCACATATGAAGATAAGGAATAAAGAGATGTTTATTTTCTGTCCAAAAAGTTCTCTCACGTCACTTTTGGCCCAAGAGAAGATAGAGTCCAAGTCTCTCACGTTCTGGATTCAGATTCGGACTGCACAGACACACCTGACTCAAAACGCACACAAGTTTTTCATACGGACTCCGAATTGGGTGATTCTTTTTTTGTTGGAAACTAGATTTCGTGCACTTTCCAACCCAATTGGAATCACCTTCAAATTCGTCCGGAGCGTTGAGTTGTGGACGAAACAATCTGATGCTGCAGCAGAATCCGAGTCAAACTACAAGTCCAAAGGTGTTACATCACCTCCACTTGGGCCCATTGGCCTTGTACGACCTAGATTTAGTTTTAGGCTGCCTTGGGACGTCCTCCCACCTCCTTGGCCGCCACCCCTTGCTCCTATATATGTAGATCCATCTAGTAGCTTTTCCTTGGGATTTGTTTAGTTAAAAGTTAGCCATTGCAACTTCGTGTACTTCGTTTGTGTCCAACGACCAGACCAAGACCGCTTCCGGATCCCCACCATTATCAATACTTCATATATATTTGCAATATTCAGATTTCTTTATCACATTCTTGCTCGTTCTTCGATTGCTTGCAGGAATAGACCTTCGTGGTCAGGCTGACCGTGCTTCCAGCATCGTCGGTAACCTCAGGAGATTGGTTTAGCGATTGCTAAGGCGCAACGTTGTGCACGTTTGTAGTCGGATTGTCAAAGTCGTCTCCACCAAATCGATAGTTATCATCTCATCAAAAGATCGGGACCCTCGCCTCTATCAAGTGGTATCAGTTTTCAGGTTGCTCGGTGAGAATTTCCAGTTTTCCTAGATTAGATTTATTTTCTTACCTATTGTCCAAGAAAAAGCCACACAAAAAAAAGTTAGATCTGTTCATCCTTTATCCAAGCCAGTCTGAGCCTTTGCAATTTTCTATTCATTGCTTGCATAGTTGAATTATCGGTTGCATCGTCGTGTAAGTTGCTGGTCTTAGCGTCTAGTTCCTTTAGAGTTTCGAGTTCTGTTCACATTAGTCACGCCGCCGCTGCATCATTATCCCTTCCGCTGTCCACCATCCCATCTATTAATTTCCACCACGTGCTACGCACTGTTCATTGTCATAATCATAGTTGAGGTCATTCACATCTTCGCCTGATCCAATCTGCATCTTATCTAGTTTGTCTTGGAAAGAGGGAGAAAAAGAAGATAAAGAAAAAAAAGAGAGAAAAAAGGAAAGAAAAAAAAGAAAAAGAGGGAGAAGAAAAAGAAAAAAAAGGCGTGAGAAAAAAAAGAGAGAAGAAAAAAAAATTGGATCTATCTAGAATCAATCTCGTACCTGAATTCGGATTGGAATCTGTTTTGCGCACTGTTCAGTAAAACAGGTGTATCTTCCTCATACGAAGTCAGTTTTGGCTCCGTGAGTACTCAAATTGAAGATAGCAACGAGCCGCATCTAAATAGTTGCAGAAGCTAGTTCAATATTTGACACCTCAAAATCGGCTTCTAAATAGGTCTTTTTGTCCTCCGAAGTTCGTGAACACAACTTGTTCCAATTTTTTCAGGCTAGTTTTAGAATTCTTTGACTCCTCATATCAACTCGGAATTGAGTGATTCTTTTTGCATTGGAAAGCTTGAGTTAGTAGCATTCTTTGAAAGAATTTATCAGAAAATTGTCTCAAACTTTTCAAGAGGAAAGTTGGAGAGAGAGTTGTTGTATATCCTGCTTGTCAGTTGTTTTTCATCATTATCTTCACTGCCGTTGTGATCTTCACTTATATCTTGCTGTCAAGAGCTACTTAGTATCCTTCATTGATGCTAGTTGTGCTACGCCGTGACCTCATTAGTGTTCTAGGCTCGCGTCTCTAGTCCGGTCTAGCCTAGGACCAGCACAGTACCGTCGTTGAGCGTTTATTCAACATTGCATCTTTGAATTGATTATTGCTAATCTTTTGCTACCATATATAGCCAACCCAACTCCACATATTTCTACACCGTGTATAGTACGCTCCCCTGGCAATCGCTTTACTCATATTCGGAGTTACTTGACACCGCTGGTTGCCGATCACCGCCTGCTGCATGGTAAGAACTTGTAAGACATTGATATTTGTTTTACTGTGAGCGTTTTACCACCACATCCTAGTAGTTATACGAACATTATTTTTGGGTTTTGTTTCTTGTTCTACTAATCATGACAGGATCCAGAGTCAATTCATGGGCTTTGTCGATCGCGGGAGACGTGCCACCACCTTTGCAAATACCACAACCGTCACGAGAGGTGCACAAACATCCAAATGCACATGATCAGGTTAATGTATCTATACCACCATTTAATGGCCGTTTTAAACCTGCTTTATATATTGAATGGGAGTTCGACATAAAAAATATATTTGCTTCCCATAATTTCGATGAACATAAAAAGGTTAAGGTTGCGGTTGGTTCTTTCACTGGTTATGCTTTGGTTTGGTGGAGTGAATATTGTCGGTTACACCCTGATTATATACCTACTACTTGGGATGATTTGAAACTTGTCATGCGACATACTTTCGTCCCTGCTTATTATACTCGTGACATGATTAAGAAGTTGCAACACTTAAAACAAGGTAGTGAAACTGTAACAAAATATTATGATGATTTACAAACTACCTTGTTGCATTCCTCTTTAGAAGAAAGTGAAGATGATTTTATGGATAGATTTTGGGGAGGATTAAACCGTGATATTCAAGAGATACTAATTCATGAAGAGTGTTATCCTATGGACCATTTGTTTCATCTTGCTTGCAAAGCTGAACAGGAAATAAAACGACGTGTTGGCCACAAGGAGAACAAGCGCACGGTGCACATTCCAAGAGTTGATATGATTGTTCCTTCAACTACTAGGCATACTATGACAACCACATCCGTTGTTGTCAGGACTACATCACCTCCACCATGTGACACATCGCCCCCGAGAGTAGCTACATCATCTGAGTTGATCATAAGAGGTAATGACAAAGGTACTGATCTTCCATCTCTACATGAGAATGATGAATGCCTTGTCAATTTGAATGCACCATCTGATGAGCTACCCACTACTTTGATCGCACCACCTATTTTAGAGGACTACGTTGATAATTTGACTTTGCCATGTGATCAAACAACTGAAATACCAACAATTTTGAGTGCACCCATTGAATTAACTATTGATGCAAAAGAACCAATGTTTAATCATTTTGATATGACCTCTAATCTTGGTGATGATTCTGTGTTGAATGACTTATTGCATGTTTGCTTATTTAAGCATGTTGTAGCATGTAAATTTGATGCAAGTAAGGTTTATTCACCAATGTTGGGATGGTTTAATGATGAACATTGTCAATCTTTTGAAATGAATAAGAGCTTCACTTATATGTGCAAACTGAGTTGCAATATTTTCATGCCTTCTACTTCGTGTGCTAATTTTTTGGCTTTAGATTTTATGAACTATGCAAGTTACTCATCTATTCATGTGTCATATATGCAAAAATCAAGGGAAGTAAAAATGGATGACATATACATATACAACATGTACACCTTGTCTCTTTTGTTAGCCACATTTCAGATTAAGCAACGCCGAGGACGGCTTTATTTTCAAGAAGGGGAGGATGATGAGGACATGACTACCTTGGATATGACCAAAAATATTGCATATATGCATATTTGTAAGGTGATTTCTAGTGCAAACTATTCAATAATCTATTTATGTTATCCAGAACAAAAATACTTCACACACTTTTGTGTTTTGTCTAATTGCAGGTGTATGGGACATTTGTACAATCCACATATGAAGATAAGGAATAAAGAGATGTTTATTTTCTGTCCAAAAAGTTCTCTCACGTCACTTTTGGCCCAAGAGAAGATAGAGTCCAAGTCTCTCACGTTCTGGATTCAGATTCGGACTGCACAGACACACCTGACTCAAAACGCACACAAGTTTTTCATACGGACTCCGAATTGGGTGATTCTTTTTTTGTTGGAAACTAGATTTCGTGCACTTTCCAACCCAATTGGAATCAACTTCAAATTCGTCCGGAGCGTTGAGTTGTGGACGAAACAATCTGATGCTGCAGCAGAATCCGAGTCAAACTACAAGTCCAAAGGTGTTACATCACCTCCACTTGGGCCCATTGGCCTTGTACGACCTAGATTTAGTTTTAGGCTGCCTTGGGACGTCCTCCCACCTCCTTGGCCGCCACCCCTTGCTCCTATATATGTAGATCCATCTAGTAGCTTTTCCTTGGGATTTGTTTAGTTAAAAGTTAGCCATTGCAACTTCGTGTACTTTGTTTGTGTCCAACGACCAGACCAAGACCGCTTCCGGATCCCCACCATTATCAATACTTCATATATATTTGCAATATTCAGATTGCTTTATCACATTCTTGCTCGTTCTTCGATTGCTTGCAGGAATAGACCTTCGTGGTCAGGCTGACCGTGCTTCCAGCATCGTCGGTAACCTCAGGAGATTGGTTTAGCGATTGCTAAGGCGCAACGTTGTGCACGTTTGTAGTCGGATTGTCAAAGTCGTCTCCACCAAATCGATAGTTATCATCTCATCGAAAGATCGGGACCCTCGCCTCTATCACACAAGGAGACAGTTTACAAAGTCGGAGACAAAGTGTATCTTCGTGTGTCCCCACTTCGAGGAATTAAGCATTTTGGAGTTAAGGGAAAGTTAGCGCCACGTTTTGTGGGACCCTACAAAGTTTTGGAACGTATGGGAGAATTTTCCTACAAGTTGGAGTTGCCCGAAGGATTGTCAGGAGTTCACGATGTGTTCCACGTTTCCCAGCTAAAGAAGTGCCACACAGAGATGGCTGATATTCCTCTGAGAGATACAGTGCCACTGGAAGCGATTCAGTTGGATAACAATTTTACCTACGAGGAGAAACCGGTGAAGATTCTCGAGTTTGCCAGCCGAGTCACGCGCAGCAAGGTTATCAAGTTCTGCAAGGTTCAGTGGAGCCACCATACCGAAGATGAAGCCACCTGGGAGCGAGAGGAAGACCTACCGAAGGATCACCCTCACCTATTTTCTAGCCAACCCGAATCTCGAGGGCGAGATTCATCTTAAGGGGGGTAGGTTTGTAACATCCCAAATTTTCAATTTGGAATGTTATACATTAGACCATCATTGCATATCATATTTTATTGCATTTTGGCTTGATCCTAGAAATTCTATGCAACTCAAGGACCCACGGAGAGAGTTGGGGATTTCGTTATTTTCATATTCGAGTTTTCTCAAATTTGAAAAGAGGATCGTTTGATTTTAAGTATTTTCTCTTCGAATATTTCTTTTATAGAAAAAAAGAGAGGGAATAAAATGACTTTCCCAAAATAAAGAAGTATTGGAGATTTAATATTAAAATCATATAAGATTTTTATTCGGAGTTTTATCGCTATTTTATTTGAATTAGGAAAAATATGCATTTTTCAAAATTGCATTATAGGACCAAATAAATGTTCACTTTGTCCGTTATATTTTTAGAGGACACGAAAAATTTATTTTAGGATTTTTGGAGTCCTTTTAGTATTTCTTTTATTTGGTTTTCTGCGCGGAATTATTTAAAAAAACGAAACCGACTCCGGGCCGTAACCGGCCAGGACTCCTCAGGCGGCCCCCTCTTATAAGCCGCCACCCGCAACCCCTAGTCCACCCGAGCCCACCCACACCAAACTCTAACCCTAGCCGTGGCGCCGCTGCCGCCGACGCCGCCGCGCCTGTCGCCACCCGCCGCCGCCGCCGCCGCCCGCCGGACCCGCCGCCGCCCTCGCCGGAGCCGACGAGGTAGCCGCCCGCCACCGCGGCTTTTGATAAGAAAACCGTCGTTTTTTAGAAACTGTGGTTTCTTTTTTTATATAGATCGGTTTTACTTTTTTTGGTTTAATTATTTCACGAACGCCCTTCATTCGTTCGTTTTAACGAACGATTTTCACCGTCTAGCCACAGGCGGCGAACGTTCGTTCATTAGCCTGTTCGTCAGTTTTTTCTTTTTCCAGGGATTTTCCGCGATTATTTTCGATCGCGATTTCTGCCCTGATTTTCGTTTTAGTTTATCTTTTCGCTCGTTTATCGGAATCAGGCGATTCAAGCGCCTAGAGTTTCGTCTCGAAGCCCTCTTTTTGTTGAACCAACTTAAACAAGTTTTTTCTACTATAAAATTTGACTTAATTTAAGATTAGTAAACGAAGCTTGTTTCTTTCGCAGTTTGAGTTTCGTTGTTTCGTTTGATTTGATTCTTTTTTGCAAACCAGAGTTCTTAAGTTGAACTTTCTGGTTAGATCTCTTATTTGAGTTTTACCCGTGCTTCTAGTTGAGTGCTTATTGTATGCTTGTTTGTTTGCGATAGAGTACCCGGAGTGCGAAGCGTGCTACTATGAGTCTCTAGGTTTCACGGATCACCAGCAAGGCAAGTAACACTTTGATCATACCTCTTTACTACCCAGTTTTATTGCATTAGATCAATCCTCAAACAATTGCATGGTTAGGATCTTATTAATATGTGGGTTGTGGGAAGTAGATGAGGTAGAACCTATTATCCTGTTTATTATCAAACCTTTGGGAGTTACTTCTATGCTGCTTATATTGCTATGCTATGCTTGTAGACGTGGATTGGGTGAGTGTATCCATGATAGATGTGAGTATTGTTATTTAATGGTTAACTTAAGGTGGCTACTTTAATACACATCTGGGTCGATTGAGGCACCTGGGGAACCCAGTGTTGCCCGCATTTTTGGAAATCCCGGGGTACCGTGTGATTCTCTTATGGACTGCCACCCAGGCTCAAAGGGATCATAAGATTATTCATGCTAGAAACTTTCGTGTACAGCCACAAGCTATTATGGGCTCTAGCATAGTTGAGTACGTTGCAAGACCTCTTTCATTGGTGGGCTAGCAGATGTAGGGGAAAGTAGGTGTAACTGTCCACCCAGAGTAAAGAGTTATTATTTCAGAAAGACCGTGTCTCGTTTCTCCGACCATGGATGTATTCGAGTCTTGTGGGGAAAAGTGTGCAAACCTCTGCAGAGTGTATAAACTAATCATGGTTAGCCGTGTCCCCGGTTATGGACGTTTTAAGTATCTAGTTTTTGGATTATCATGTGGATCTCATCACTCTTAATATAACTTGATTGGGTTAATGATGATGCTTAATTGGGATTGAGTTGGGTGAACCATCTCAATGTTTAACAACCACCATGATAGTTAAATAAATTTATTCCTTTGTTGTAGGGAAAAATTGGCTTTATGCAAAACTGTAACCATGGAGCTTTCCACCAGCCATATATGCATGTAGTGATAGAATTATTCTGTTCATTACTCTCTATGTGTTACATTGCCAGCATATTCCATGTCCTGACCCGTTTCGGGCTGCAACTTTCATGTTGCAGACTTTTCAGACGACGAGTAAGGTGCCTTAGGTCGTGATCTTTCACTCAGTGATGTCGTTGGAGTTGATGGACTCACTTTATCTTCCAAGCCTTCCGCTATTATCGTATTTAGATGGCCTTAAGCCATATTTATTGTAATAAGTTCTCTTTTGATACATTCGATGTAATAAGTGTGTGATTGCTACTCTGTTATATATCCTTCAAGTACTGTGCGTGTCAGCATTACCGATCCAGGGATGACGCTGATGCACAGAGATCAGACTGTTTGAGGTCTGGTCTCTACAGGGTCACTTGTGGGCCTACTAAGTTGACGTGTACGCAAGGCTTTGTCAACTTATAGTCAACACACGATTCTATTAGCAGTGCCCATTGGATGTCCATCTAACGGCTGTGGTGCTTCTTCAATCTCGGATATTGATGCTTCAGGCGCCCAAACCACCGCCGGCAGTACCGCCTGCTACTACCTCCCGTGGCCAGCTGTGCGCGGCCTCACCGGCCCACCCTACTCCCATCACCGTCCAGGCCATTCCTCTACTCAGCAACACCTCCTATTATTCTTCGGTGACGATAGCCTCACACCGCAGCTGAACCAGTGAACCCACGTACTCCCCTCCGTATGCGCTTCCACCGCTGTGTCTTCGCCGGCTCTGGGTCTTTCCCTTCCTAGGCCTCGCCATCATCCACTGCGTTGGTTCTCTCAGCGTGTTGTGGTCAACTTTGTCAACAAATGACAGCTGTCGGAAGAGGCATGAACGTGAGTGGCTGACAGTAGTGACCTGCGTGGCCCATGGCCAAACGCGAGCAAGTCCCTCCTTATTATGCGAAAACAAATGATTTCTCCCCCTGACAGGTTTGAGCCACCAGCCACATCTTCGCACGCAGGGAAGTGTTTCCTTTATTACGTGGAAAAAAAGTTACCTCTCCTTGACAGCTGGGACACACCAGCTTTATTATGATCCATTTCGCAAAAATATAGATTGTACCAAAGATGCCAAATTGTTTTGTAACTCGAAAAGAACAAATTAAAAAACCCAGAAAACATCTTCGCCTGCAAGGAAGTGCCACCTTATTACGAGCAAAAAATTATCCCCCTGCTAGCTGGGACTCACCAGATTTGGAGGCTGACTTGTGGGCCAACTAAGTTGACACGTACGAGCTTTATCAACTTAGTCAAAATGATTCTCACTGCACTGACTGTTGGATGTTAAATCAATAGCCTTACTGTGTCTTCAACCTCTGGTCTTCTTGCTCCATCCGCCCAAACGAGGCCCATCGTACCGCCCACTCCAGCCTCTCATGGCCGGCTGTGCTGCCACGCAGGCCTCACGGACCGACCATACTACGACTGGCTAGACCTTCCCTCTACTCACCCACACCCCATGTTATTCTCCAACGATGGCAGCCTCACACTGCAGCCGAAGCAGTAAACACTCATAGTCCCCACCGCATGGGAAACAACTACCGAGTCTTCCCCGTCTCCTGGTCATTCCCTTCCTAGGCCTCACCGTCGTCCCCGCCTTGGTGCTCTCGACGCGGCGTGCTCAACATGATCAAGGAACGACTTCCATCGGAAGAGGACTGTACGTGGAGAGGCTGACAGATGGGTCCATGACGGTAGCAAGGAAGTGCCTCCTTATTATACGCAAAATAATGATTCCTCCACCTGACAATAGGGACCCACCGGAAGGGCCTTTGTATTTCGTGAAGAAACATTCCCGCCGCTGATAGCTCAAACCCATTAGCTATATCTCTTCGCTCGCAAGTGCCTCCTTATTACGCACAAAAAATGAAGAACCCGCTGTTTAGATGGGACCCACCATATTTGGAGGCTAACTTGTGGGCCTACTAAGTTGACACAGACGCAGGGCTTTGTCAACTTAGTCAATATAAATGATTCAAGCTGCAGTGACTGTACGATGGCGATCCAATGGCAATCATGCTTCTTCAACCTCTGGTCTTCTTGCTCCAGCCGCCCAAACCATCACGAGCCGTGCCGCCTGCTCCTGCCTCTTGTGGCCGGCTATGTTGCCGCGCTGGCCTCACCGTCCCCTCTTACTCCAACCGCTGGCCAGGCCATCCCTTTAGTCACCCACAACCCCTGTTATTCCACGGTGACGGCAGCCTCATACCACAGCCGAACCAGTCAACCATCGTACTCCACTCCACGCGGGTATCCACTGCCGCGTCTTCCGTGGCTCTGCGTCATCCCCTTCATAGGCCTTGCCGTCGTCCACCGTATTAGTGCTCTCAGCGCAGCATGGTCAATGTGGTCAAGGAACAACTTCCATCGGAAGAGTACTGTACATGGAGAGGCTGATAGCTGGGTCCACGGCCGCAGCAAGGAAGTGCCTCCTTATTACGTGCAAAAATAATGATTCCTCCAGCTAACAGCAGGGGCCCACCGGTTGGGCCACCGTATTTCGTGAAAAAAATGTTCCCCCCTGACAGTTGGGACCCACCAGCTACATCTTCGCACGCAAGGAAGTGCATCCATACTACAAAAAAAAAGATTCCCCCTGACAGCTGGGACCCATCAGCTATATCTTCGCTCGCAAGGAACAACTGGGACCCACCCGGTTGAAGCATACGTAGTGTTGTCTGTCTGGTCGCGAACGTGAACGTACATACTGGTAGATCGGTCTTTCTGTAGCGATGAACTATGGCTGAGTAAGGAGCAGCACGTGTCGTAGTAGATCCGCGGACGTAGCATGTCATGCAGTCCCGTCTATAACGTGTACACATACGTACAACCATGCTGCAAGAAAGTAAATATGGCTATGTATGTACATACAGACGTGATCTTGAAGGTGTAGAGCGAGCGTCATCTTGTTCATCGACATCCAACCGGCTGGGTCAGAATGTTGGAAACAGTGTTGTGTTCATTGGGAGGCAACCGACTAAGTCGGAATTCGTCGTGTTCATCGGGAGCCAACCGGCTTGGACGGAACAACCAAAACAAGGTCTGGCGTACCGTAGGACAGAGGAAACGGGCCTTGAGTTTGACCACGTATCTCCAATAAGGGGTCCTATTCATCGGGAAGGGTCTGGCGTACCGTAAAACGCAGGAAACGGACTTGTGTTCGAGTGCCTACAGTTGAAACGGGGTCCTGTTGAGCGGGAGGGGTGTGGTGTACCGCAAAACGGAGGAAACAAACTTGTGTTGGAGTGCCTAAGGTCGAAACGGGGTCATGTTCATCCACTCTTTACTGCCTCGCTCCAGCCTCCACGGGCTACTGTTCATCCACCTTCGACCTCCTCCAGCCTCCACGGGCTACTGTTCATCCACGGCTACTGTTCATCCAGCCTCCAGCGGCTGCTGTTCATAGAGCCTCCATGGGGTCCTGTTCATCAACCCCGAACCGGCTAAGGAGTGGCGGCCTCCTTGGGGTCCTGTTCATCTAGCGGCAATGTCCTACTACCACGGGGTCTGATGTCTACTACACAACCTTCTTCTTGTAGACGTTGTTGGGCCTGAAAGTGCACAGGTTTGTAGGACAGTAGCAAATTTCCCTCAAGTGGATGACCTAAGGTTTATTAATCCGTAGGAGACGTAGGATGAAGATGGTCTCTCTCAAACAACCCTACAACCAAATAACAAAGAGTCTCTTGTGTCCCCAACACATCCAATACAATGGTAAATTGTATAGATGCACTAGTTCGGCGAAGAGATGGTGATACAAGTGCAATATGGATAGTAGATAAAGGTATTTGTAATCTGAAATTATAAAAACAGCAAGGTAGCAAGCGATAAAACTGAGCGTAAACGGTATTGCAATGATAGGAAACAAGGCATAGGGTTCATACTTTCACTAGTGCAAGTTCTCTCAACAATAATAACATAGATAGATCATATAACAATCCCTCAACATGCAACAAAGAGTCACTCCAAAGCCAATAATAGCGGAGAACAAATGTAGAGATTATGGTAGGGTACGAAACCACCTCAAAATTATTCTTTCGGATCGATCTATTCAAGAGTTCGTACTAGAATAACACCTTAAGACACAAATCAACCAAAACCCTAATGTCACCTAGATACTCCATTGTCACCTCAAGTATCCGTGGGCATGATTATACGATATGCATCACACAATCTCAGATTCATCCAACCAACACAAAGTACTTCAAAGAGTGCCCCAGAGTCTCTACCGGAGAGTTAAGAAAACGTGTGCCAACCCCTATGCATAGGTTCATGGGTGGAACCCGCAAGTGGGTCACCAAAACATACATCAAGTGGCACGTGATATCCCATTGTCACCACAGATAAACACGGCAAGACATACATCAAGCGTTCTCAAATCAAAGACTCAATCCGATAAGATAACTTCAAGAGGGAAACTCAATTCATCACAAGAGAGTAGAGGGGGAGAAATATCATAAGATCCAACTCTAATAGCAAAGCTCGCGATACATCAAGATCGTGCCATAGAGAGAACACGAGAGAGAGAGAGAGAGAGAGAGAGAGAGATCAAACACATAGCTACTGGTACATACCCTCAACCCCGAGGGTGAACTACTCCCTCCTCGTCATGGATGGCGCCGGGATGATGAAGATGGCCACCGGTGATGGGTTGTGATGCCCCCGATTCAATCGTACACTAATCATACACGCAAACGTGTACGATCAAGATCAGGGACTCACGGGAAGATATCACAACACAACTCTACAAATAAAATAAGTCATACAAGCATCATATTACAAGCCAGGGGCCTCGAGGGCTCGAATACAAGTGCTCGATCATAGACGAGTCAGCGGAAGCAACAATATATGAGTACAAACATAAGTTAAACAAGATTGCCTTAAGAAGGCTTGCATCAACTGGGATACACATCAAAAGAGGTGCAAGCCTCCTGCCTGGGATCCTCCTAACTACTCCTGGTCGTCGACAGCGGCCTACACGTAGTAGTAGGCACCTCCAGTGTAGTAGGAGTCGTCTTCGACGGTGGCGTCTGGCTCCTGGGCTCCGACATCTGGTTGCGACAACCAGGTAGAAGAGGGAAAAGGGGGAAAAGAGGGAGCAAAGCAACCGTGAGTACTCATCCAAAGTACTCGCAAGCAAGGAGCTACACTACATATGCATGGGTATATGTGTAAGGAGGTAATATCAGTGGACTGAACTGCAGAATACCAGAATAAGAGGGGGATAGCTAGTCCTATCGAAGACTACGTTTCTGGCAGCCTCCGTCTTGCAGCATGTAGAAGAGAGTAGATTGTAGTCCTCCAAGTAGCATCGCATAGCATAATCCTACCCGGCGATCCTCCCCTCGTCGCCCTGTGGAAAAGCGATCACCGGGTTGTTTGTGGAACTTGTCTGGGTGTATTTTATTAAGTGTCCAGTTCTAGTTGTCATAAGGTCAAGGTACAACTCCGGGTCGTCCTTTTACCGAGGGACACATCTATTCGAATAGATAAACTTCCCTGCAGGGGTGCACCACATAACCCAACACGCTCAATCCCATTTGACCGGACACACTTTCCTGGGTCATGCCCGGCCTCGGAAGATCAACACGTCGCAGCCCCACCTAGGCACAACACAGAGGTCAGCACGCCGGTCTAAATCCTATGCGCGCAGGGGTCCGGGCCCATCGCCCATTGCACACCTGCATGCTGCGTACGCGGCCGGAAGCAGACCTAGCAACCTCCATTACAAAGGAAGTTGCGTTAACGCAGTCCAACCCGGCGCGCGCCGCTTAGTCGCTGACGTCACGAAGGCTTCGGCTGATACCACGATGTCGAGTGCCCATATCTTTCCTGCGTAGTTGGTTAGTGCGTATAGGCCAGTAGCCAAACTCGGATCAAATACCAAGATCTCGTTAAGCGTGTTATTATGAAGTAACCACGGATGCCGATCAGGGCCAGGCCCACCTCTCGCCTAGGTGGTCTCAACCTGCCCTATCGCTCCACCACAAAGTAATAGTCGGGGGCCGTCGGGAACCCAGGCCCACCTCTACCGGGATGGATCCACCTGTCCTTCCAGCCCCCACATCAGAATCATTGCGGGTACTCAACGAGCTGACCCGACTTTAGTCACCATCTGTATACTATGTATATATGTATAGTATATACCCGTGATCACCTCCCAAGTGATCACGGCCCGATAGTATAGCAAGGCAGACTGACGAGAATGTAGGGCCAATGATGATAAACTAGCATCCTATACTAAGCATTTAGGATTGCGGGTAAGGTATCAACGACTGTAGCAACCATGATAGGCTATGCAATAGAATAGGAGTAACTGAACAATAACATGCTACACTACTCTAATGCAAGCAGTATAGAGAAGAATAGGCGATATCTGGTGATCAAGGGGGGGGGGGGCTTGCCTGGTTGCTCTGGCAAGGAGGGGTCGTCAACTCCGTAGTCGAACTGGGCACGAGCAGCAGCGTCGGTCTCGTAGTCTACCGCAGAGAAGAGGGGGAAGAAACAATGAATATAATGCAAACAGATGCATAACGATGCATGACATGACAAAGCATGATGCTAGGTGTGCCCAAACGTGGTGGTAGGTGATACCGACGAAGGGGGGAAACATCCGGGAAAATATTCCCGGTGTTTCGTGTTTTCGGACAGAGGAACCGGAGGGGGAAAGTTGCGAGTTCGATAGGTTAGGGATGTGTGGCGGACGAAAGGGCTGCGTATCCGGATTCGTCTCGTCGTTCTGAGCAACTTTCATGTAGAAAGTATTTTCATCAGAGCTACGGTTTATTTTATATGATTTTCTAAAGTTTTAAATCATTTTTAGAATTTATTTAATTTATTTAATTCAACATTATCGAAAATAGTGCTTGCTGATGTCATCATGATGTCAGCATGACGTTAGCAGTCAACAGAGGTGTTGACTGGTCAAACTGACATGTGGGTCCAGTGGGACCCACCCGTCATACACTATTAGGTTAAATAGGGTTTAGGTTAAACTAATTACTGTTTAAATAAACTAACAGGTTAATTTGATTAATTAAATAGGATTAATTAACTTAATAAATTTAGTTAATTAATTAATTAATTAACTAAATTTATTTTTATTACTATTTTTTAAACGTTCTAGGGCGCTGGGGCCCGTTTGTCATAGGCCCATGGCCTTAACGGGCGCATGAGCTAGCGATTACGGGACGGGCAGTGGGCGTTGCTGGGTGACAGGCGCAGCCCGATTGGGCATTCGCCCAGATCGAAAGGGGGGCGACCACAGGCATGACGAGGCCGCCCGCCTGAGGCGGCCGTGGCGAGGCCACCACAGGGCGGCGCGCGTTGCAGGCGGTTGAGGCCAGCAGGACTCGTAGTGGTGGCGAGCGGGGTTGAGCAAGGCGGCAGCAAGCAACGGCACCAGCAGCAGTAGAGCGAAGTAACGGCAGCGCCACCGGAGCAGTTAGCAGCGGCAACAGAGGCAGTTAGCCGCAACAGTAGAGCCGGGGAGCGGGACACGACCGGGGCGGCCGGCGCGCGTGCGGGCGCCGGTGAGCGAGGCCATGACCGAAGTGGCCGGAGAAGGGAAGGAGGAGGAGTTGCCGGGGCCTCACCACGGGGTCGTGGGGTCTAGGCAGCGGTGCTCGGGAAGGAAGACGGGGACGAAGCGATGACTTGGTGAAGCTCCTGCTCGCTGGCGCTCTTCCTGGAGTCGAGGGGCAGCCCCCCGAAGCGTCGGCCTGCTCAGGGAGGCCAGTGGCCATGGGGTTCACGGTGGCGCAGCGTCGGGCACGGTCGGGCGGTTGCGGGGAGAGGGAGCGATGCGAGGTCGGCGGAGGCAGATGCCGACGCCGGGGCCAAGGGGACGGGAAAGGCTAGCATCGGGGCATGGCAGCAGCGTGGCTCGGCGGAGGCAGGAGCGAACGGAGGGAGGAGAGGGTGTGATAGTGATTCGGGCACGAGGCGTTTGGCCCCTGTGCGTGCGGCGGCGCGAGGGATGGTGAGGGGAGCGAGAGGAGTGGGGTGAGTGGGCGACGGGGGGGGGGGGGGTAGGGTTTGGGGTACGAGGCCATATAGGCCAGGGCGAGTGGGCCGGCCGAGTGGGCCAGCGGGTCGGCCAGCTGGGCCGTCTGGCCCAGTTGGCCAGGGGCCTCTACTCTTTTTATTTGTATTTTTTAGTTTGGTTTTCTGTTTTTATTCTTTTCCTTTTTCTTTATTTTCTCTACTATTTTAATTCAATTTAAAATATTTATGCATTTTATAAAGATGTGTCCTCTACACCATAATTATCTATGTAATATTTAGTACAAATCGAACATTTTTATTTTAATGTTTGTAAACTTTTATTGTTTTCCTTTTATTAAATTTTGAATTTGTTTCGGTTTTGAATTATCTAGAGTTTATCAACAGTAACCGAGGTGACATGGCATCATTAGCGGGGGATCACTGTTGCTTAATTATCCGGGCGTCACAATTCTCCTCCACTACAAGAAATCTCGTCCCGAGATTTAAGAGGTAGTGAAAGGGGGGAAGGTTTGGTAACAAATCTAGCGGGTCTTCTCATCTTGGCTTGCTCTTCTCGAAGAGATCGATCCATTATGTTGATGTCTGTATTTCTCTGCTTCAAGTCACCATGATCAAGTCGTCATCCTTCCTTCGGGATCTCCATCGTACTACGAACGCGACCAAGGAAAAAAACTCTAGAAGAACGCATCTCCACAAAGCTGGGCATCTGACGGTGAACTCAATGGGAAATACACAAGGTACCTCACGAGTTGTATTCCAGTGAATTCGTTGAGCGCAATATACGATGGTACCAAAGTTTCAAATGGGTAGGCAATCATTCGATGACTAGACAGAAGCTGGAATGGGGGTTGAACAACGAGAATAACATGGTGTTTGATTCCAGGATGAATAATGGTATAGCATTCAGCTCGCGAATCACATACGAAGCCAGGTGCAAAGGATACATTAGAATCCGGGTTATAAAGAAGATTCAGGTTTTGATCCAATGGACCTGTGGGTTATGGGCTCACCAGGTGGGTTGAAAGTAGGAAGGGTGGTGACATCTTGCACAGTCGCGATAGGGAGGCATGTCAGTGGATAGCTTGTCAGGTATGCCGGCAACAATGTCGGTACCAAGGACGGGGAACGAAGAGAGCAATTTTTCCTACTTCTTGAGCGAGGCGAACCAATTTGCAAATTTATCACCCGTCGGTGGTTACCGGAATGTCACCAACAATAGTAACAGGATCTTACAGACAGAGTGGTACAATAAGGTGTTTACATAAGCAGGGAAATATTACCGCTTATATAATATAGATCACAAGAAGGTTTAAACAAACCAATGGAAAGGAAAAGTGGTTATCAAGTTTAAATGGAACAATGGAAGGGAAAATGTGTATACACACATATTCCGGGGATATATCCTTCCCAAGGACAAGCGGAGCATGATATCCATGACAGTATAGAAAGTAGAAAACTATTTAGGTAAGGGGGAGGGAATCTCATGATATTACCCATACAACGGTGTTAGGATAAATGATAAAGAACATTTAGCATTGTGCTTCAAATGCTCTTATTGAAAATCGGATTACCACAGACATGTTTCGAGATAGCATTGACATGGTCTTCAAGCAAAGGTTAGACTTTGGATACAGGAAGGATCCATTAGGAACAACTTGTAGAATAAGTCTTGCAATTTCCTCATGGAAGAATAGATAACCTTGCTAATAAGGAAACTATAACAACAGGTCATCCGGCCAGGTGTGCTGGGCATGCCATCACCTTACCGGGTCACATAAAGACCAATGTTATAACTCATGGAAATATTTTTGAACCATCATATCCGATCGAGATTCAGATCTGATTGGTATTAGGATAACTCAGATTTAGGATGCCTGAGAAGAAAGGGGCAACACAAATTGTCGAGATGACATTGTAAGATTCTCAGGAATTGAACTATGGAAGCGAGTTCCAAATCAAGAGTTCATCATTAAATGAAGGAGAGGTGAGGAGGTGGCTGATTGACTCAGCGACAATTCATTGAGATTTTCAAAAGATGGATTTCCACACTTATGTGAACAAGGGGATAACATTTGCCAGATCAAATGATATAATGATGTATGCTAGAGGAAAACATACACATTTAAACATTGGCTGAAAAGTGCACCCAAAAATCTGGACTAGGTAGCACGATCAACGTTTGAATGATGATTCAATAAGCAATAGACTTAGAATGAAGCTAACGACCCTTAACGTCAAAGCAATAGGGTTGCTAGAATTTTTGAATTTTGCACATCACAATCCATTTGTTGGTTTTTCGGTTGGAAACAACACGGGGACCAAGAAATGAATGGAGATGGCGATAAGTATTACTATATCAAGAATTTCTTAAGAGGTGGTGAAATTCTAACAACATTCTTGACATAAAAGATGGTAACACTCCAAGCTAAATAAGAAGAAATGTTGGATAGCAAGGAAGTCAGGGTATAACCCAGAACACGAACAAGTTTGTGTTGGAGGGAAGGCAATAAAGTGGTCGATGACAACACAAATCATCGAGGGCAAGGATGATATTTCTCATCATGAATTCAATTGATATCCTGGAAGAGCTCAGAATGTTGATGATGATCACGACACATTTGTCGAGAGATTTCATGAAGATGTAACCAATCGGCGACGACATCAAGCAAAAGCAATGGTGAAGCGAAGGGTTATTGGAACCACGGATACGACACAAACTCGAATTCAAGCTTGATGTTCATGGAGAATTGATATACCGAGGAAGATCGATGTAAGCTTAGCTCATCATCGAAAGTTGTGCTCCGGGATTAAGGACCAGGTAGCGTAGTTAAAATTTAGCACGCTAATGATATAGCCAATCAGGCTAGGAATGACTTAATTGATTATTAAACTTGTAAGAAACGAAATTACTTAGAGTTATTAAATCGGAGTGCGGAATCGATTTACTTATCGGTGTTCTCGAGTGACTCATAACTCAGAAGCTGGGAGGAATCTGAGATCGGTGAGAAGCAATACTAGATGAAGACTCGCAGGAAGCAACACAGTTCTCGAGATACCAGAGGTTAATACTCAAGGAAGATCAAAATAGAGGTTGCGGAGATGTATCGATCAACAGAAGACAAGTGCTTTAACTTGTCTGAGAAATGGAATCAAAGGAGATCAATCATGGTCGAAACCACGATTGCAAAGGATCAATTCGCAGATACCAGATGATATTATATCAAGAAATAGTTATTATTACAAGAAGCTTCCATGATAGGATCTACATCGTGTCCATGGGCATGAACACAAAGTTCAAGGTCGACTCCCACTTCTTCAATGTATAAACTCTCATTCACTTCTTGTTTTCGACGAGGTTGTAGTGTTGAATTTTTATCTGGCATAACATCAGTAGATTATGACCCATAGTAGTTTCCGGGTTCACAAGATTAGAAAAGCCACAGGTTCAACCCATCAGGGCCTCTTAGGAACATATACCACAAACTTTAGAAGTAGATAACACAAGCTCGAATGCAGAGCATGTTCGACAAGGCAAAGGATACAACTTACCAAAGGCAATATGTACCCAAGAAAAGACTCACAAAGTTATTGGATATGAAGGACGTTGTTGGATAAAATCCATAAAGGATATGGTGGTCCACAAGGGATCTGATGTGAGCATCGGTACTCAACCAGAAGAAGAAACAATGCAAGGGGATCGGATTATAGAAACAACTGACTAACTCAAACTTCCATTGCACAAGAATTATGAAATCCCAGTCAAGGGATCAGAAGCAACGCTCTGATTAGGGATGGATAAGTTGAATAGTCTTAGGGGTACATTCGACGACCATCTGATTGGTCGAGAACCAGCTCGAGCAAAAAAAAAATGACGGCTGAGCCGGAAAGATAATTCATAAGGATCATTTGATGATTGCAGGCATTCGCAATGTGTTGAATCAACGGACTCAAAATGATAAAGACAAAGGATGCCAACGAAGATGACTAGATATATGGAATTAACCATATTGCGGGAAGGTAAGAACTTCAGTAGCAATAAGGTGCTGAGGATTTTTAGAAGGTCGAATAGCATTTCAAAGAATTTTGGTGAATTACATGGATTAACTGAGGATGAGTGGATACTCGGGAAGTGTGAGGAATTATTTGCAGGTGTATTCATGAGGAAAAGGAGCTGCAAGGCAGCAGACACAAAGGATCCTTAGAATATCCGAAGTATTTTAGGGTATCTTGTAATAACAAGATCAAATTGGAAATGAAGATATGGACGACAAGTGTATGAAGCTTTCCATAAGGATTTATCGATGCTATGGAATTGCAACGATGAAGCGCACAAGGGTCTCGGGGAAACATCGAAGAGTATCTTTAAAATTTTCTGGTGCAGCAGGCGATCATCTTGATTGAAGGGGCTCTCCAAGAGAAGTATTTTCGAGAACCTAAAGTTAGTTTTTTTTTTCAAAATCACTTAACCCGAATAGAAGAGAGATCAGATTCCTAGAGCATGGACAAATAAGAAAAGATCCTAATACCACCAGATGGCGACGTGGGCCCGTAAGGCACACAACCATGTGAGTAAAAGTTTTATAATGTCTAGACTCGACTTCGGCCAAGGAGTGCGGAAGGGGGATTCCTACAGGCAGTCGTCTCTGATACCAACTTGTGATGCCCCCGATTCAATCGTACACTAATCATACACGCAAACGTGTACGATCAAGATCAGGGACTCACGGGAAGATATCACAACACAACTCTACAAATAAAATAAGTCATACAAGCATCATAATACAAGCCAGTGGCCTCGAGGGCTCGAATACAAGTGCTCGATCATAGACGAGTCAGCGGAAGCAACAATATCTAAGTACAGACATAAGTTAAACAAGATTGCCTTAAGAAGGCTAGCACAAGCTGGGATACAGATCAAAAGAGGCGCATGCCTCCTGCCTGGGATCCTCCTAACTACTCTTGGTCGTCGACAGCGGCCTGCACGTAGTAGTAGGCACCTCCAGTGTAGTAGGAGTCATTGTTGACGGTGGCGTCTGGCTCTTGGGCTCCGACATCTGGTTGCGACAACCAGGTAGAAGAGGGAAAAGGGGGAAAAGAGGGAGCAAAGCAACCGTGAGTACTCATCCAAAGTACTCGCAAGCAAGGAGCTACACTACATATGCATGGGTATATGTGTAAGGAGGCAATATCAGTGGACTGAACTGCAGAATGCCAGAATAAGAGGGGGATAGCTAGTCCTATCGAAGACTACACTTCTGGCAGCCTCCGTCTTGCAGCATGTAGAAGAGAGTAGATTGTAGTCCTCCAAGTAGCATCGCATAGCATAATCCTACCCGGCGATCCTTCCCTCGTCGCCCTGTGGAAAAGCGATCACCGGGTTGTCTGTGGAACTTGTCTGGGTGTATTTTATTAAGTATCCAGTTCTAGTTGTCATAAGGTCAAGGTACAACTCTGGGTCGTCCTTTTACCGAGGGACACGGTTATTCGAATAGATAAACTTCCCTGCAGGGGTGCACCACATAACCCAACACGCTCGATCCCATTTGGCCGGACACACTTTCCTGGGTCATGCCCGGCCTCGGAAGATCAATACGTCACAGCCCCACCTAGGCACAATAGAGAGGTCAGCACGCCGGTCTAAATCCTATGCGCGCAGGGGTCTAGGCCCATCGCCCATTGCACACCTGCACGTTGCGTACGCGGCCGGAAGCAGACGTAGCAACCTCCATTACAAAGGAAGTTGCGTTAACGTAGTCCAACCCGGCGCGCGCCGCTCAGTCGCTGACGTCACGAAGGCTTTGGCTGATACCACGACGTCGAGTGCCCATATCTTTCCCGCGTAGTTGCTTAGTGCGTATAGGTCAGTGGCCAGACTCAGATCAAATACCAAGATCTCTTTAAGCGTGTTATTATGAAGTAACCGCGGACGCCGACCAGGGCCAGGCCCACCTCTCGCCTAGGTGGTCTCAACCTACCCTGTCACTCCGCCACAAAGTAACAGTCGGGGGCCGTCGGGAACCCAGGCCCACCTCTACCGGGATGTAGCCACCTGTCCTTCCAGCCCCCACATCAGAATCACTTGCGGGTACTCAATGAGCTGACCCGACTTTAGTCACCATCTGTATAGTATGTATATATGTATAGTATATACCCGTGATCACCTCCCAAGTGATCACGGCCCGATAGTATAGCAAGGCAGATTGACGAGAATGTAGGGCCAATGATGGTAAACTAGCATCCTATTCTAAGCATTTAGGATTGCGGGTAAGGTATCAACGACTGTAGCAACCATGATAGGCTATGCAACAGAATAGGAGTAACTAAACAGTAACATGCTACACTACTCTAATGCAAGCAGTATAGAGAAGAATAGGCGATATCTGGTTATCAAGGGGGTGGGGGGGCTTGCCTGGTTGCTCTTGCAAGGAGGGGTCGTCAACTCCGTAGTCGAACTGGGCACCAGCAGCGGCGTCGGTCTCGTAGTCTACCGCATAGAAGAGGGGGAAGAAACAATGAATATAGTTTAAACAGATGCATAACGATGCATGACATGACAAAGCGTGATGCTAGGTGTGCCCAAACGCGGTAGTAGGTGATACCGGCGAAGGGGGGAAACATCCGGGAAAGTATTCCCGGTGTTTCGCGTTTTCGGACAGAGGAACCGGAGGGGAAAAGTTGCGAGTTCGATAGGTTAGGGATGTGTGGCGGACAAACGGGCTGCGTATCCGGATTCGTCTCGTCGTTCTGAGCAACTTTCATGTAGAAAGTATTTTCATCTAAGCTACGGTTTATTTTATATGATTTACTAAAGTTTTAAATCATTTTTAGAATTTATTTAATTGATTTAATTCAACATTATCCAAAACAGTGTTTGCTGACGTCATCATGATGTCAGCATGACGTCAGCAGTCAACAAAGGTGTTGACTAGTCAAACTGACGTGTGGGTCCAGTGGGACCCACCCGTCATACACTATTAGGTTAAATAGGGTTTAGGTTAAACTAAGTACTGTTTAAATAAACTAATAGGTTAATTTGATTAATTAAATAGGATTAATTAACTTAATAAATTTAGTTAATTAATTAAATTTATTTTTATTACTATTTTTTTAAACGTTCTGGGGCGCTGGGGCCCGTTTGTCATAGGCCCATGGCCTTAACGGGCGCATGAGCTAGCGATTACGGGGCGGGCAGCGGGCGTTGCTGGGCGACGGGCGCCAGCCCGATTGGGCATTCGGCCAGATCGAAAGGGGGGCGACCGCGGGCACGGCGATGCCGCCCGCCTGAGGCGGCAGTGGCGAGGCCACCACAGGGCGGCACACGTTGCAGGCGGTTGAGGCCAGCAGGACTCACAGCTGTGGCGAGTGGGGTCGAGCAGGGCGTCAGGAAGCAACGACACCAGCAGTAGTAGAGCGAAGCAGCGGCGGCGATACCGGAGCAGTTAGCAGCGGCAACAGAGGCAGTTAGCAGCAGCAGTAGAGCCGGGGAGCAGGACGCGACTAGGGCGGCCGGCACGCGTGCGGGCGCCAGTGAGCGAGGCCATGGCCGAAGTGGCCGGAGAAGGGGAGGAGGAGGAGTTGCTGGGGCGTCACCACGGGGTCGTGGGGTCTAGGCAGCGGTGCTCGGGGAGGAAGACGGGGACGAAGCGATGACTTGGTGAAGCTCCTGCTCGCTGGCGTTCTTCCTGGAGTCGACGGGCAGCCCCCCGATGCGTCGGCCTGCTCAGGGAGGCTGGTGGCCATGGGGTTCACGGTGGTGCAATGTCGGGCACGGTCGGGCGGTTTCGGGGAGAGGGAGCAACGCGAGGTCGGCAGAGGCAGATGCCGACGCCGGGGCCAAGGGGACGGGAAAGGCTAGCATCGGGGCATGGCAGCGGCGTGGCTCGGCGGAGGCAGGAGCGAACGGAGGGAGGAGAGGGTGTGAGAGGGGTTCGGGCATGAGGCGTCTGGCCCCTGTGCGTGCGGCGGCGCGAGGGATGGTGAGTGGAGCGAGAGGAGTGGGGTGAGTGGGCGGCGGGGGGTTAGGGTTTGGGGTACGAGGCCATATAGGCCAGGGCGACTGGGCCGGCCGAGTGGGCCAGCGGGTCGGCCAGCTGGGCCGTCTGGCCCAGTTGGCCAGGGGACTCTACTCTTTTTATTTGTATTTTGTAGTTTGGTTTTTTGTTTTTATTCTCTTCCTTTTTTCTTTATTTTCTCTACTGTTTTAATTCAATTTAAAATATTTATGCATTTTATAAAGATGTGTCCTCTACACCATAATTATCTATGTAATATTTAGTACAAATCAAACATTTTTATTTTAATGTTTGAAAACCTTTATTGTTTTCCTTTAATTAAATTTTGAATTTGTTTCGGTTTTGAATTATCTAGAGTTTATCAACAGTAACCGAGGTGACATGGCATCAATAGCGGGGGATCACTGTAGCTTAATTATCCGGGCGTCACATGGGTTCCCCCCTCCGGCATGGTGTCGGAATGGGCTCCCGAGAGGTTTTTGGTGGCTACAGAGGCTTGCGGCGGTGGAACTCCCGATCTATCTTGATATTCGATGGTTTTAGGGTACGTAGGTTTATATAGGCGAAAGAAGTCAGTCGGGGGGGGGGTGCTCGAGGGGCCCACGAGACAGGGGGCGCGCCCAGTAGGGGGGGGGGGCCCTCCTATCTCGTGGCCTCCTCGAGGCTCTTCTGTCGTGAACTCCAAGTCTCCTGGGTGATATTCTTCCAAAAAATCACGCTGCCGAAGATTTCATTCCGTTTGGACTCCGTTTGATATTCCTTTTCTTCGAAATACTGAAACAGGCAATGAAACATCAATATGGGCTGGGCCTCCGGTTAATAGGTTAGTCCCAAAAGTAATATAAAAGTGTATAATAAAGCCCATAATCATTCAAAACAGATAATAAAATAGCATGAATGCTTCATAAATTATAGATACGTTGGAGACGTATCAGCATCCCCAAGCTTAATTCCTACTCGTCCTCGAGTAGGTAAATGATAAAAGAAAGAATTTATGAAGTGTGAATGCTAGAATGTGCACAAGTTTGATTAATAATAATTTCAATCACCTTTTCTAGCATGATTATATGTCATAACAGTAGTTCATCTCATAAAACTTTTCACGATCAAGTAATAAGCTATTAACATGTTAAAGCATATAGTATAAACTTTCTTGAAAACTAGCAAACTTCATTCTTAGTC
The DNA here is from genome assembly GCF_018294505.1 of Triticum aestivum. Classification (NCBI taxonomy): domain Eukaryota; kingdom Viridiplantae; phylum Streptophyta; class Magnoliopsida; order Poales; family Poaceae; genus Triticum; species Triticum aestivum. The sequence continues at coordinate 305,514,593 of NC_057813.1, read as the reverse complement.
ATCAAACAATTGCAATTCATCTTATTTTCAGGAAGGGTCTATGTCAGAGCTTTGATTTAGCAAACTTCACATACTCAACTATCATATAGTCTTCTACAATTGCTAACACTCACGCAATACTTGTGGTTATGAAGTTTTAATCAGACATAGAGAAAGATAGGGGCTTATAATGTTGCCTCCAAATGTATTCACCTTTGGGTGATGTCAACAATAATAGTTCATGCTAACGTACATCCAATTGGATATATATATATATCAGGATCACCCTAACACAAAGTGCTTGCCAAAGGATACAATGAAAAAGGGAAAGGTGAAGATCACCTTGACTCTTGCATAAAGTAAAAAACATAAAGTAAAATATAGGCCCTTCGCAGAGGGAAGCAGAGGTTGTCATGCACTTTTAGGGTTGGATACACAAAATCTTAATGCGAAAGAACGTCACTTTTGTTGCCCCTTGTATATGGACCTTTATTATGCAGTCCGTCGCTTTTATTGCTTCCATAACAAGATCGTACAAGGCTTATTTTCTCCAACTAATAAGTCATTCATATTTAGAGAGCAATTTTTATTGCTTGCACCGATGACAACTTACTTGAAGGATCTTACTCAATCCATAGGTAGATATGGTGGACTCTCATGGCAAAACTGGGTTTAAGGATATTTGGAAGCACAAGTAGTATCTCTACTTGGTGCTAGGAATTTTTGACTAGCATGAGGGGGGAAGGCAAGCTCAACATGTTTGAATGATCCATGACAATATACTTTAACTAAGATGTGAGAAAACATAACCCATTATGTTGTCTTCCTTGTCCAACATCAACTCTTTAGCATGTCATACTTAATGAGTGCTCACAATTATAAAAGATATCTATGATAATATATTTATATGCGAAATCTCTCTTCCTTCAATATTCTTTCATGAATTGTTCAAATGACTAATAGAATGCTTGCTAACCGTCAATAAATTTACAACCTCTACTTATTAGATGTGAAGTCATTATTCCCCATGGGATAACCAAATGGAACATATATAATTTCAGATTTATGACATTCAACTCATTCAACCATTTACTCATAGGATATAAGTGAAGCACACCAGTAAATGACAAACTACTCCAAAAAGATATAAGTGAAGATCAATGAGTAGCTAAATAATTATGAAACTATGTGAAGACTCTCTCTCATTAAATAATTTCAGATCTTGGTATTGTATTCAAACAGAAAGCAAAACAAAATAAAATGACATTGCAAGGATAGCACAACTCATGTGAAGAAGCAAAAACTTAGGCTCAACCGATACTAACCGATAGTTGTTGAAGAAGAAAGGTGGGATGCCTAACGGGGCATCCCCAAGCTTAGATGCTTGAGACTTCTTAAAATATTATCTTGGGGTGCCTTGGGAATCCCCAATCTTGAGCTTTTATGTCTCCTTAATTCCTCTCATATCATGGTTTCTCTATTTTTTATCAAAAGCTTCATCCACAACAAACTCAACAAGAACTCGTGAGATAGGTTAGTATAAAATGCAAAACCTTATCATTTTCTACTGTAACAAATCACTTAAATTATTATTCAACATTGCATACTAAATGTCTCTGCATATTTAACACTCCTATCCTCAAATAGAATCATTAAACAAGCAAACATATGCAAACAATGCAACCATAACAATAATCTGCCAAAACAGTACAGTCCATAAAGAATGCAAGAGTATCAATACTTCCCTGGCTCAAAAAATTATGAGAGAAAATTCCCACTGTAATTAATTTATCATAGCTTAATATGCAAAAAGATTCAACATTATACCATTCTCTGACTTTTCTAGGGAATTTTTGCAACAGCAGTAAACTTTCTGTTTCCAAACAGCAACATGTATACTAGCAAAATAAGCATGGTAAAGGCTATCCTTGTCATTTTTATTGAAAATAAAGATGCAAAACATTATTCTAAATAACAGCAAGCAAATACTACCAAAATAAAATGACGCTCCAAGCAAAACACATATCATGTGGTGAATAAAAATATAGCTCCAAGTAAAGTTACCGATGAACGAAGACGAAAGAGGGGATGCCATCCGGGGCATCCCCAAGCTTAGGCTCTTGGTTGTCCTTGAATATTACCTTGGGGTTCCTTGTGCATCCCCAATCTTAGGCTCTTGCCACTCCTTATTCCATAGTCCATCGAATCCTTATCCAAAACTTGAAAACTTCAACCACACAAAACTCAACACAAAACTTGTAAGCTCCGTTAGTATAAGAAAATAAAACCACCACTTAGGTACTGTAATGAACTCATTATAAATTCATATTGGTGTAATATCTACTGTATTCCAACTTCTCTATGGTTCATACCCTCCGATACTACTCATAGATTCATCAGAATAAGCAAACAACACATAGAAGACAGAATCTGTCAAAAACAGAATAGTCTGTAGTAATCTGTATCAAACGTATACTTCTGGAACTCAAACAATTATGAAATAAATTGCTGGACCTGAGGAATTTGTCTATTAATTATATTAAAAAATAATCAACCTAAAAGAACTCTCCAGTAAACAATGGCAGCTAATCTCGTGAGCGCAAAAGTTTCTGTTTTTTACAGCAAGATCACATAAACTTCACCCAAGTCTTCCCAAAGGTTCTACTTGGCACTTTATTGAAACAAAAGCTATAAAAAATTATTACTACAGTATAATAATCATGTGGAAACACAAAAACATTAAGGTTAAATATTTGGTTGTCTCCCAACAAGCGCTTTTCTTTAATGCCTTTTCAGCTAGGCATGATGATGGCAATGATGCTCACATAAAAGATAAGGATTGAAACATAACGGGAACATCATGAAGCATATGACTAGAACATTTAAGCCTAACCCACTTCCTATGCATAGGTATTTTGTGAGCAAACAACTTATGGGAACAATAATCAACTAGCATAGGATGGCACAACAAGCATAACTTCAAGATTTTCAACACATAGGGAGGAAACTTTATTGCAATTCCGACAAGCATAAGTTCCTCCCTCATAATAATTTTCAGTAGCATCATGAATGAATTCAACAATATAACCAGCACCTAAAGCATTATTTTCATGATCTATAAGCATAGAAAATTTATTACTCTCCACATAAGCAAAATTCTTCTCATTCGGAATAGTGAGAGTATCATAAGAGACTTGAACACTAAAAATTGTTTCCACATTAAAAGAGTAATGTTCAGAAAAAGGGTAATCATAATCATGACAAGATTTATTAGTATAATCATCACTACTTTTTATAGCATAAGTTTCATCACAATAATCATCATAAGTAGCAACTTCGTTCTCATCATAATCGATTGAAACCTCTCCCAAGATAGTGGAATCATCACTAAATAAAGTTGACACTCTTCCAAATCCACTTCCATAAATATTATAAGATTCAACATCCTCCAAAATAGTGAGATCACTACTTCCTAAAGTTGACACTCTTCCAAACCCACTTTCATCAATATAATCATCGTAGGTACAAGGCATGCTATCATCATAACAACTTTGCATATCAAAACTTGGGAGGCTAAAAATATCATCTTCATTAAATGTAGCATCCCCAAGCTTGGGACAAACATTAATTTCAGCAAATATATTCTCAAATATTTTATACTCATCAAACATAGATTCCCCAAGCTTGGGCCCTTTCATACCATAAGCATAATCACTCCCATCGTTAAAAATATGGATAGCACCAATAGTAAAGCAATTATCATCATCACAATGAGTAGTAGGAGCAACATCATTTGGGAGGGATACCTTTCTACCTTTGTTGCTCCTTCTTTCCTTTTTCTTCTTCACATTATGTGTGGGTTCAACCTTCCTCTTTGAGCTCCTTATTGATGAGATTGGTTGAATAGAAAGCTCCTCCTCATTACCTGATTCATCATAAGAAATAATAGGAGGATATTGGGAAGTCTCTTCCCTTTCATTAGTATTCTCATCATCTTCTATTTGCTTTCTTTTCTTTAGGTAATTGGCTATATAAGGATTTTCAATGCAATTCACCGCACAAAACATATAAATCATCTCTAGATCAATATCAAGGAAATGCTCAAGATTAAATTTTGGAATAAACTTAGTTGCACGTTTCAATTCTTCATAACCCAAAAGCAATCTAAGTTCATTGTAATGAGAAAGGGAGATCAAATCATCACAACTTTTGGACACGATTCGACCATGAAACAATTTGCATTGGAGATCTAAATGATCTTGTTCATTGCAAAATTCACAACGGTAAAGATATCTTAAATTCTCCGCACTCTTATCTAGCCTTTCTTGCAACCTCTTAATTTCTAAATACTTATGCCTCTTGCAATATATATCTTCTCTATTAGGTGTGTTCATGCAAACATGCAGTCCACAAAAGTTGACATGCTTATGAGAGATATTCTTATCATGACTAGAGCAATCATCATTAGTACTATGGATATTCAAAGAGTTCATACTAACAACATTGCAATCATGATCATCATTCAAAGATTTAGTATCAACCATTCTATAGATTTCTTCTTCTAGCAATTGAGCACAATTTCCCTTTCCATCATTCTCACGAAAGATATTAAAAAGACGAAGCGCATGAGACAAACTTAACTCCATTTTTTTGGTAGTTTTCTTTATAAACAAAACTAGTGATAAAAACAAGAAACAAAAAGATTCGGTTGCAAGATATAAAGATATACCTTAAAGCACTCATGTCCCTGGCAACGGTGCCAGAAAAGAGCTTGATGTCTACTACACAACCTTCTTCTTGTAGACGTTGTTGGGCCTGCAAGTGCACAGGTTTGTAGGACAGTAGCAAATTTCCCTCAAGTGGATGACCTAAGGTTTATCAATCCGTAGGACACGTATGATGAAGATGGTCTCTCTCAAACAACCCTGCAACCAAATAACAAAGAGTCTCTTGTGTCCCCAACACACCCAATACAATGGTAAATTGTATAGATGCACTAGTTCGGCGAAGAGATGGTGATACAAGTGCAATATGGGTAGTAGATAAAGGTATTTGTAATCTGAAATTATAAAAACAGCAAGGTAGCAAGCGATAAAAGTGAGCGTAAACGGTATTGCAATGATAGGAAACAAGGCATAGGGTTCATACTTTCACTAGTGCAAGTTCTCTCAACAATAATAACATAGATAGATCATATAACAATCCCTCAAGATGCAACAAAGAGTCACTCCAAAGCCACTAATAGCAGAGAACAAATGTAGAGATTATGGTAGGGTACAAAACCACCTCAAAGTTATTCTTTCGGATCGATCTATTCAAGAGTTCATACTAGAATAACACCTTAAGACACAAATCAACCAAAACCCTAATGTCACCTAGATACTCCATTGTCAACTCAAGTATCCGTGGGCATGATTATACGATATGCATCACACAATCTCAGATTCATCCAACCAACACAAAGTACTTCAAAGAGTGCCCCAAAGTCTCTACCAGAGAGTCAAGAAAACGTGTGCCAACCCCTATGCATAGGTTCATGGGCGGAACCCGCAAATTGGCCACCAAAACATACATCAAGTGGCACGTGATATCCCATTGTCACCATAGATAAACACGGCAAGCCATACATCAAGTGTTCTCAAATCAAAGACTCAATCCGATAAGATAACTTCAAGAGGGAAACTCAATTCATCACAAGAGAGTAGAGGGGGAGAAACATCATAAGATCCAACTATAATAGCAAAGCTCGCGATACATCAAGATCGTGCCATAGAGAGAACACGAGAGAGCGAGATCAAACACATAGCTACTGGTACACACCCTCAGCACCGAGGGTGAACTACTCCATCCTCGTCATGGATAGCGCCGGGATGATGAAGATGGCCACCGGTGATGGGTTCCCCCCTCCGGCAGGGTGCCGGAACGGGCTCCCGAGAGGTTTTTGGTGGCTACAGAGGCTTGCGGCGGCGGAACTCCCGATCTATCTTGATATTCGATGGTTTTAGGGTACGTAGGCTTATATAGGCGAAAGAAGTCGGTCGGGGGGTGCTCGAGGGGCCCACGAGACAGGATTCACGCCCAGTAGGGGGGGCCCTCCTATCTTGTGGCCTCCTCAAGGCTCTTCTGATGTGAACTCCAAGTCTCCTAGGTGATATTCTTCCAAAAAATCACGCTGCCGAAGGTTTCATTCCGTTTGGACTCCGTTTGATATTCCTTTTCTTCGAAATACTGAAACGGGCAATAATACAGCAATATGGGCTGGGCCTCCGGTTAATAGGTTAGTCCCAAAAGTAATATAGAAGTGTATAATAAAGCCCATAATCATTCAAAACAGATAATAAAATAGCATGAATGCTTCATAAATTATAGATACGTTGGAGACGTATTAGGGTCCTGTTCATCCAACCCCCACCAAGAACTATTCATCCACAGCCAACCAACCAGCTCAACTCACCATGTCTCGACTCATTCTATGTACCACACACATGGTAGCAATGGTCATTGTTCATCAAGAGGCAACCCAACACCGGCTGGCTACATCTCGCATAGGGGCTCAATCGGCTTCAGTAAGCAGCAGAAGTGATTGATCGCTTGGGTTCAGTTAGCAGCAGCAGCAAAGGAATCGCTCGGGTTCAGTCAGCAGCGAATGAATCACTCGGGTTCAGTTAACAACCAAGGGATTGATCGCTCGAATTCAGTTAGCCAACCCCTCGCACTTACGCGCGTACACAAGAGAAATGCGGAAACCTCGGTGCATCGCTCGGCCCCAACCACCCGCCGTAACCGGGAACTCCCTGATATTTTCCTTTCCCTCGCTTCTACCATGATTTTTTCCGTCATTGACGACCCAAATAATGTCATGCAGGTGCGTCTCCGGCCCGCCCAAGACGAAAAGCCCATTTTCTGTCAGGATTTTTTGCCATAGAAGTAGGAGGACAACACATGTATGATGATACTGGGTTTTGTCATAATTATAGTCATAGAAGTGTCATAAGTATGACAGAAAAAAATTCATTCGGCGCAAAATGTCATGGAGTGTCTTTTTTTTTGTAGTGTGCAGGCCCCAACCACTGGCAGAGCGCACACACAAGGACGCGAGCAGAGCGCTACGCGGTCACCTCAGCGGCGAGCAACCATATATATGCATATAGCAGTTGAACACGAAAGGAAAAACTGTCTACAAGCCGAGCGCTTGGAGGTACGAGAGCAGAGTGCGCCGATGGAAGCAAGCAGAGCGCGCCGCGGGGCCTAACGGCGAGCACAACACGTTGCAGCACCTAACGATGAGCAGAGCATGCCGAGGGATGCGAGCAGAGGCTGGCACAGTGATACGTGGCAAATAAGACAAAATGTGCGAGCGATGGCGGATACATCAAGAATGAATCCGATTAGAGTTGCGTATGCAATACGCGGCATACAGTTTATCCATCCAAGCTATTTGTGATGGAATAAGTCATGTGTGTTGTGAGAAAACGCTTGCTGGTGTACAACCATCTGAGATTGATGAATTCATCACCAACGGGTTCCCTAGTGTGGTCCGTGTGCGATGTGATATACTCTGTCTACACAACATGTATGCTCTGTGTACAGAAGAACACCATATATATACTTATAACAGGACATGATTGCGAAAGCATATTAAACATCCAATTATATTATATAACAAATACCATATATATTGTAAGGTTCAAATTCCAGCATTACCAGGCCAAAATTCAAAGATTACAAGGTTCAAACTATTCTGACACATAAAATTCATCTTCTTCACAATCCTTTTCATGCATTATTTCGGTGAAAGGATCGGCCACCGAGAAGTTATATAGCGGCTCGATATAGCGCCTTCCGAATATTCTGTAATATGAAGCTACAAACTGAAATTCAACTTCTGCAGAGCCTTTTCCATTCAACTGTAGACGTCTGCGCTCTTTAGCACTCCATTCACTTATGCACAATAAATATAGGGCAAACCTTTTTTTTGAGGGAAAATATATGGCAAACCTCACTACCTTGAGCAACCTTGCTTTCTCACTAAAGATCATGGCAAGTTTAATTTCTGGTTTGGTGCCTCGACACTCGTTAAAAGTAATTTCTGTGAGATGAAGAGCAAGGCATTCAATGGGATTGTTATATTCCCCAACATTTTCTACTTTCGGGCCTGGTAGTATCTGCAAACAAAGACAACATATTAGTGCCTACCTGTAGATATGAACACTTCGGGCCTCTTTGATTTGCAGGATTTCTAAAATACACGAAAAGAGTGAAATGCGACCTTCAATCTTTCATGATTAACTTTTATCACGAAAGCATGTCGGGCGAAGGAATAAAAAGCGTACAACACTAGCATCCCAAAAAAAATATGTATTGAAATCCTCCAAATTTCCTTTAGAAATCATTTTACATTAGTCATTGTAATCATGGGTAAAAGTAACCAAAAAAATTAAGCTCCATTGTGGTTAAAAATTAATAGGAAAGGAGCATCACCTCGATGTATAGTTTCTCCATGCAAGGAAAGGATCTAAGGAATATAACAACTTCATCCAGACTGGGGCCGACAGATTGTAGTGCCATGATATTCACTGTGCCCAGAGACCGCGTCAAGCTTGTGGGGATCATTTTGTGGATGACAGGCGAACATATAGATCAACAAAAATTAGATAAAATGTCATGTCCAATAATATATAAGAAGGAGAAGAAGAATACTGTTGTACCTGAACGGATAATGATCCAATAACATGTTTGTTGAATTCAGCACACGAATAGCCGAACACTGTCAATTTTGGTGCGTGAATGGCCCTGATTCTTGCTGGACCTAATTTTTCAAGTACATACAATCTCTCGAGGAAAGGCGCATTCTCAATGGCCATATAGTGAAACACCTCAACTAACAGCCTTGGGTGGCCCCAGCAATGCACATAAATTGCAGGGACATTTGTCAAGGTGATGTGGAAGCTACTGACCCCATCGATTGCATGAAGATGAAGGTACTCGAGCGTTGTACAGCCGATGAGTAGGTGCGCCAAACCCTCCTTCGAGATGCGGACGACAATGAGCTCGAGGTGCTTAATTTTAGGGAGATGAAGGGCACGCGTGGCATCAATCCAGGGAAAAAACACTGCCTAGATGTAGCGCCGCAACATGGGCGCGAGGCAGAGCACGGACGCCCATCTATAAAGCTAAGATCCTCTAGCCAATCTAGGGCTGGGGATAGGAACCAGTAGTGAAACTTGGGTTCCGCCTTGCAGTGGGGACTGAACCTGCTAATAGCAAGGCATCTAAACGGCCCAAAGTGCATGGCAAGGACGTTGGACAATGCATCCAGGTGTTGCTGCTCCCCGCCGGAGAACTCATGGTCGACGATGAGGTCCAGGGGTTGGAGTGCTAGAGGGGGCGCCACCGCCGTGAGAGGACAATGGTGTGCACGCCAGATTTGATGGGGAGGTGGGTTAAGATGGTTACCAACATCTCATCGGTGAGGCTTCTAATGAAGTCCATGCTCGCCGAAGGCTCTTGCGGTTCTGGATCGACCCGCCCCTGCTGGTTGGCCAGCTCTTCCTCCATCTCGCAGCAGGCAGCAATCCTCAGCGGCGGTACTTGTAGATGAGAACGGAGGAGTATTTTACGTACCTTTCCGAGACGGCCAAAACAAAAGTCCAAAACCAGCAATAAATTGCAGCGCTCGTGGCTCACGTCCCGGTATGGGAGCTTGCGCGGTGGACTGCTCATAGTCATTTCGTCCAATCGAACAGCTTCCCGTGGTAGTAAATGGTTAGTTGAATGCCCACGGTTGGACTAATACGACCGTTTGTGATAATAACATGGTGGCTATTTGTTAGAAATGCCTAGGAAAATCAATATACAAAAAGGCAAAACAAACCCTAAATAATTTCATATTTTTAGCACAGTTGCATGTAGCCTCTGTAAAATAAATCAAGGCAGGAAGGGACAACAGCGTATGTCATCTCACACACAGATCAGATGACCAAGTTCCCTCTCGGAACCATGATGCTTCTTGATAGTAACTCCGGAAAATATGGGTCAAAGCCGAGTTTAAAAGGGTAGCAATATCTAACTCCAGCTTACAAAAGGTACAAAAGCACGATGATTAATTGTTCATCAGGTTTACACAAAATCCAGATTGAACAGGACAGTAACATCTAACTCAACCAAAGTTTTCGGCAGTCACAATCAAATGGATCGGTTTGATCCATAAAAGCAAGATCCTGGGCCAGAAAATCTACTAGTACGTCAAGACAAGTTGTTGTACGTACAAGCCAAGAACGTTCTGAAGCCCTTTTGTCCACCTGAAACTTCTTTTTATGATGTTCAACGTGTCCATCCATGAGAAAGTGTTTGTTAAAAACCTTAATCCTCGCGGACAATAGTACCCATGCATTCAATAGGAAGAATGTGACAAAGCTAGTGTTTGCATGGTTGGATGCATATCCTTCCAGCGTTATTGTCCTCAAATGAATGTCATCAGAATTGAGAAAATCCCGGTGCTTCTTATGCCATCGATTGGTTATAACTTTTTGTCCATGTGCTTTTGCCTAAATAGACATGAAGACTGAAAAAATAGTTAATGTCTAAAAAAGAGTATGTCACAAGAGCGACATCTGAATGGTTAATTCTAGTAAATTATATATGGGCTTTCAATGTGCTTGAAATCATCACCAGTATATACAAATTCTCTTGGCATGGAAAGCATCGCAGCAAGCCAATAATCGTGTTCAGATGAAAACACGACATATTGATATGTAAGGTCTTGAAGGAATCCAGCACCATTGATAGGGTATCCATGGAGAAACTCTTCAATGAGAATAGAACAAGATATTAGTACCAAAATTTTACTCCAAGATGATATAAAACTTATGGGCACAAAATGAAAAATGTAGCTTATGATACAAAAGTGTTGATGATATAAAACTTATGCGCACAAATGAAAAATGCAGCTTATGATTACAAAAGTGTTGATAATAATATACAATACCTAAATAAGTGTGGAGCCAAGCACCACTTGTAACCTTCAAGCGGATGAGGAATTACACCCAAAGTCTCTAGTTTAGGCGCAGAGACCACAGTTATTTGCGAAGGTGCACACTAATAATCAAGGAGCAACCTTTAGAGTGCAGGGGAATTTTGATGATGAGCTCCTCTCCTTTAAAGCAAATTCTAATGCTTATAAGGTGATGCGACTTTATTTGGAGACAATGGATACATATTTATTTTCCAGAAACAAGCAGCAAGCGCTCCACGGTAGGGCAATAGGAGTGGATGATGCTGTGCGGTGAGGCCTCCGACAGATCGACCACCACAAGCGCGATTTTTTTAGCAGTGGGAGTCAAAGCATTTGTACTAGATTGTCTGCTATATGGCACCGGGCAAAAGTGGCGGTGTGAAGAGAGGAGGGAAACTATGACATGGACATCAGTGGTGAGAGCACAGCTATAATGGTTGGTGGGATGCTATTTGCATTGTAATGGTAGAACTCAAGATGCTGGAGATTTTTAAATTGACGGGATGTCAGCCATGCGTCCACCGTGCAGGGTATGTGCAGCAGGCATCATGCCTGGATGCATAGGTGTTGAACGGAGCCCTAGTGGGAGGAGATGATGGCTCCGTGGAGTTCAAAATCATGAATAACAAATGTCCGGCGACAGCCGAGATTAAGAGGCGCGATGCGCCACATAGTGCCCCATCGAGATGCGAGGACCTATGTGCTGCAACCATCCTTCTGGGGAGAAGGAATATGATCTCCCCAAGGATGTTGTCTAGGAGATCACTGATGCAGTCCGCCTGATATTCTACGGTTCCTCGACTCCAGGGGGAGTGGCCGCTTCTGCCCGCACTGCCGGGTGCAGGATCTATAGTCGGCAGCGCCGCTGGCGGGAGCCTCATCCGTGTACATAGCAATCTAGAAAAAAGGCAGAAACATACATGTAGGACATTCAAAATTAATTCTCATGATCTGGAAGAAGAAAAGCACAGATGTATATGTAGGACATTCAAAATCAATTCTCAAGATTTGGCTATGAATTATTAGCATGAACGCTAACCCTAGCCGGATTATTAGCAAAAGATATCATCTATATAGAACAAACAATTAATCACTAACCATAGATACCATTCAAATAATCAATACACTACACGGATCTAACGAATCTTACTCAAATTTCATGGACTGGGTGAACATACCAAAGGATTTCTATTCCCAACAAAAGAGGGGGTATGGATCTAACCGGTTTTCTGTCGGAGTCGGAGTCGTTGACGGAGTGGCTGTGGACCTCCGACTCCGGCTGGGAGGCACGATGACGGCGATGAAGTTAAGGTCGCGTTGCTGCCTATGCGAGAGCTCATCGGCAGCGACATCAACCTCTGCGCCCAGCTTCATGCGTTGCGCGGGTGCTTCACCAGCTCCGGCGTCGCCACTCCCTCCGATGGTGCGCTTTGGCAAAATCCTAATACACTCCATGCGGTGGTGACAACTATAGACGAGGGGTGCGTCCACCTATTATGACCAGCGGATCAGGCACACCGTTAATATGGAGCAGTAGGAGCAAGGTGGGCGGCAGTCAAAGGGCTGGCTCGCCTCCCGGTGAGCCTGCGCAGCGGACTGCTGGCATGCCCACCGTCACTTCACACAACTACTAGCATGCCCCATGGTGACTGCATAGCAAACGTGCGCATGCCTCGGCCTCCCGGTCTGCCTGCGCGGTAGACTGCTAGCATGCGTCTCATATGCTCACGCATGCTCGTATGCACAGGGGACGCGTGGCGGCACGTATTATAATGATTTTCCCTTTTGCTGATTAATTCTGCCGCTTTATTGCTTAACCGAAGCACGACACGTACATTCTTGGTCTAACGGACATGTTTCAAATAAAGAGTCCATTTGGGACATTGGTTGATAATTATTGATAATTTCCCGTCTGTAAGAACATTATATCAAAACTTGTCTCAAATTTGAAAAAAATATATAATATCACAGTCTATTGGTGTCCATATGACACCACGATAAGTTTCATAAATTTCAACTTAGTTTTGGATGTTAGAAATTTCTTGCATGGGGACTAAACATGCATGCACCTAGGGACATGTATACATATGATTTTGCAATCCATTTTCATGCACTATCACGGGTCTCATGTAGATCAAATTTGATTTTTGCACATTAAATCACTAGGATATCAATCAATGTATAAAAACGGACAAATGTTATCTATTTTTTTCAATTTTTATCACTAAACTCCTTTGGTCGCAGGTTCGCTGCACAAAAAGTTTGACATGTATCTTTGGACCACATGAACACGGTGGTCCTTGGACACTCACTCGCGTGTGACACTCTCTCTGGGACCGCGAGGTCGCCATCCAGCACTATGACATGCGGTGAGAGAGATTAATTTGACCAACAAGGATGGTCATTTTTTGGTTTTTGTTACGTACGGTAGGAGTATATATATATATATATATATATATATGTGTGTGTGTATATATATATGGTCAACATATACTACACATCATATAGGACAGTCACTCGCGTGCGATGCTTCCGTCCGTGGGCCGTGATGTTTTTGGCTTGTGTTGCGGTAGGAGTATATAGTACGCGTCAAAGAGGGGAGGAGGGGGTCGGGGTAGGATATACTACACACACGTCATGAATGATCTTGCTCTTTGTGGGAACTTTTTGGTTTCCGAGGGAGGTTCCACAAAGAAGTTGTGCATATTGGGTATTAAAAACATCACCAACACATTGGGCCATGTGCAGGCAACAATTGTCACTTATTCTCCTGCGATGCTTCCCTCCATGGGCCCGCGAGGTCGTCATCCATCTAATATATGACTGATACATCTCCGTCATATCTATAATTTTGATTGTTCCAAGCCAATATTCTACAACTTTTACATACTTTTGGCAACTTTTTATACTATTTTTGGGAATAACATATTGATCCAGTGCCCAGTGCCAGTTCCTGTTTGTTGCATGTTTTTTGTTTCACAGAAAATCCATATCAAACAGAGTCCAAACGGAATAAAAACTTACGGAGATTTTTTTTTGGAATATATGTGAATTTTGGGAAGTGGAATCAACGCGAGATGATACCCGAGGGGCCCACGAGGGTGAGGGGCGCCCCCCAGGGGGTAGTGCACGCTCTGGGCCCTTGTGGCCACTCCATAAAGCAGTTAGTGCCCTACTTTCCCTGGAAGAAAGCCAATATCCGGAAAAAAAATCGTGTCCAAATTTCAGCCCAATCGGAGTTACGGATCTCCGGGAATTTAAGAAACGGTGAAAGGGCAGAATTAGGGAGCGCAGAAACAGAGAGAGAGAGAGAGAGAGAGAGAGAGAGAGAGAGAGAGAGAGAGAGAGAGAGAGAGAGAGAGAGAGAGAGAGATCCAATCTTGGAGGGGCTCTCGCCCCTCTGCCGCCATGGAAGCCAAGGACCATAGGGGAAACCCTTCTTCCATCTAGGGGGAAGGTCAAGGAAGAAGAAGAAGAAGAAGGGGGCTCTCTCCTCCTCTCTCCTAGTGGTGCTGGAACACCGCCGGGGCCATCATTGCGACAGCGATCTACACCAACAATTTCACCGCTGTCATCACCAACTCTCCCCCCTCTATGCAGGGGTGTAACCCCTCTTTTACCCGCTGTAATCTTTACTTAAACATGGTGCTCAACGATATATATTATTTCCCAATGATGTATGGCTATCCTATGATGTTTGAGTAGATCTTTTTTGTCCTATGGGTTGATTGATGATCGTGATTGGTTTGAGTTGCATGTTTTATTATTGGTGCTGTCCTATGGTGCTCTCCGTGTCGTCCAATCATGAGGGATCCCTGCTGTAGGGTTTGCAATATATTCATGATTTGCTTATGGTGGGTGGCGTGAGTGACAGAAGCACAGACCCGAGTAAGTAGGTTTTTTGCGTATGGGAGTAAAGAGGACTTGATGCCTTATCATGCTATGGTTGGGTTTTACCTTAATGATCTTCAGTAGTTGCGGATGCTTGCTAGAGTTCCAATCATAAGTGCATATGATCCAAGAAGAGAAAGTATGTTAGCTTATGCCTCTCCCTCATATAAAATTGCAATAGTGATTACCGGTCTAGTTATCGATTGCCTTGGGACAAATAACTTTCTCATGACAAAAAGCTCTCTAGTAAAACTAATTTAGTTGGGTCTTTATCTAAACAGTCCCTACTTTTTATTTACGCGCTCTTTATTATCTTGCAAACCTATCCAACAACACCTAGAAAGTACTTCTAGTTTCATACTTGTTCTAGGTAAAGCAAACGTTAAGCGTGCGTAGAGTTGTATCAGTGGTCGATAGAACTTGAGGGAATATTTGTTCTACCTTTAGCTCCTTGTAGGATTCGACACTCTTACTTATCGAAAGAGGCTACAACTGATCCCCTATACTTGTGGGTTATCAAGACCTTTTTCTGGCGTCGTTGCCAGGGAGCAATAGTGTGGGGTGAATATTCTCATATGTGCTTGTTTGCTTTATCACTAAGTAGTTTTTATTTTCTATTCTAAGTTGTTCTCTATCTTTAGTTATGGATATGGAACATGAAATACCAAAAAACTTAGGCATACTTGCTACTCATGGAGATGGGGAACCCTCCTAAAACCCTCGATGCTCATTATGTGAAAGATATTATGCACTACTTTAATAATCCTGAGAAAACCCCATTCAATTATATAATGGAAGACAAATTGGATCAACGTGAATACTTTAGGGATTATCGCTTGACTCAAAAAGGGAAACTATTATGGTATCAAAGTCATATGTTGCATTGGTATGCTCGGAAACTATGCTTGAGATATGATTATACTTGTTGCTCTAGGACGAAGGCTCCACACCTTCCCTTTTCATGCAGATTTAGTGATAATGAAACCTTGCTTCTTATGCTAATGGTATATATGATTACTATTATGTGGAACGAATAGAAGAATTTGTTGCTTTTAAGGGTGCTTATGAAATTGAATCTTTGTTTGAAAAGTATGAAGCTTTTGATGATGATATTTATAGGCCTGGAAATTTTTCTATACTTAAATATTGCTATGAGAATTATGAATACAATGCCGATATTGATGCATTTATTGAGAAAGTCTCCATTGTCCGTGAAGAGACAAATATTTTGCAGGAATCTATGAAAGAAGAAATTGCCGAAACTGTGAGCTCATTGGATGGAAAAGATGATGAGGAGAGCGAAGAACAAATGGAGGAAGAGCGGATTAGCTACCTGTGCCCACCTTCTAATGAGAGTAACCCTCCAACTCATACATTGTTTAATGTCCCTTCGTTCTTACCGAGGGATGAATGCTATGATAATTGCTATGATCCCATTGATACATTTGAAATACGCCTTTTTGATTAACTTGATGCTTGCTATGCTTGTGTCCATGATGCCAATATGAATGATTCTTATGAATTCCTTATGTTAAGAATGAAATTGTTTCTATTGCACCCACGCATGATAGTCCTATTATCTTTTTGAATTCTCCCAACTACACTATATCGGAGAAGTTTGTGCTTATTAAGGATTATATTGATGGGTTGCCTTTTATCGTTGCACATGATAATTTTGATGAATGTAATATGCATGTGCTTTCTGCTACTACTTGCAATTATTATGACAGAGGAACTACATCTGCACCTCTCTATGTTTACAACACGATAAAATTGCAAGAAACTACTTATGCTATGTATTGGCCTTTACTTGATGTGCACGAATTGTTCTTGTATAACATGCCAATGCATAGGAAGAGAATTAGACTTCGCCATTGCATGATTTATGTTGCTTTGTGCGCACTACTAAATTCCAAATCATTGTTAATCAAAATTGGCTTTGATATACCTTGGGATCCGGGTGGATCCATTACTTGAGCACTATATGCCTAGCTTAATGGCTTTAAAGAAAGCGTTGCCAGGGAGATAATCCGGAAGTTTTAGAGAGTCATTTATTTCTGTTGAGTGCTTTTATAAAGTTTAAAAACAAAAAAATAAAGTGGGGAACCTAAAACTTTTCAAAAAGAAAAGTGAAAGTGAGAAGGACGAGCACTGTGAAAGTGGGAGCTAGCCTTGAACTTTGTTCATGCCCATGGGAACTTTGTGAATCCTAATTACAGAAAATTTTCAATAAAAATAATTATCCCCTTGTACAAATCCATTGTATTATAAAAATAATGTGCCAAGATTTGCCTTTAGGACGATTAGATTGCTTGTTTGGTTTGCGCAGTGGAATAAGAGAAACTTTGGCTGTAGTGTGTGATTTTACATTTTTTTTACTGGAAAGTCAAACGGTTCTGAAACATTTTTGCATATTACTTCTATACAAATTGTTTATTTGTTCCTATGTTTTTCAAAAAATTTGGAGTTACATAAGTATGGTAGATGTTCAGATTGCTATAGACTATCCTGTTTAAGACAGACTCTGTTTTTGATGCATTGTTTTGCTCCTTTTGATGAAACTATCGATTTTATCGGTGGTATAAGCCATGAAGAAGTTATAATACAGTTGCTACAATGCAAAAATAAAATATAAATGAGTTTGTAATAGTGCTTAAATTGGTGATTTGTTTTATTATACTAATGGATCTCGCGAGGGTTTTGTTAGGTTTTGTGTGATTGAAGTTTTCAAGTTTTGGGTGAGATCATGATGGATGAAGGAATAAAGAGTGGCAAGAGCCTAAGCTTGGGGATGCCCGAGGCACCCCAAGGTAATATTCAAGGACTCCCAAGCAACTAAGCATTGGGATGCCCCGGAAGGCATCCCCTCTTTCTTCTAAAGATCATCGGTAATTTTACTTGGAGCTATATTTTTATTCATCACATGATATGCATAAATCTTGGAGCATCGTGTGCTTTTTATTTTCTTTTAATAATGCACCATGCTGGTATGAGATAGTCCTTGGTTGATTTATAGAATTCTCTTTGCACTTCACTTATATCTTTTGATTATGGCTTTATAGAAGGCTTCATGTGCATCACTTATATCATTTGAAGTTTGGATTGCCTGTTTCCATACACATAGAAAACCGCCATTTGTAGAATGCTCTTTTGCTTCACTTATATTTGTCAGATCGTGGGCATATCTTTTGTAGAAATAATTAAACTCTCTTGCTTCACTTATATCTATTTAGAGAGATGACAGGAATTTGTCATTCACATGGTTAGTCATAAAATCCTACATAAAACTTGTAGATCACTGAACATGATATGTTTGATTCCTTGTAATAGTTTTGCGATATAAAGATGGTGATATTAGAGTCATGCTAGTGAGTAATTGTGGATTGGTAGACATAATTGTGTTGAGGTTTGTGATTCCCGAAGCATGCACGTATGGTGAACCGTTATGTGATGAAGTCGGAGCATGATTTTTTTGATTGTCATCCTTTGTGTGGAGGTTGGGATCGCGCGATGGTTAACTCCTACCAACCCTTCACCTAGGAGCATGCGCGTAGTGCGTGGTTTCGATGGCTAACAAATTTTTGCAATAAGTATGTGAGTTCTTTATGACTAATGTTGAGTCCATGGATTATACGCACTCCCACCCTTACATCATTGCTAGCCTCTTCGGTACTATGCATTGCCCTTTCTCACCTTGAGAGATGGTGCAAATTTCGCCGGTGCATCCGAACCCTGTGATATGATACACTCTATCACACATAAGCCTCCTTATATCTTCCTCAAAACAGCCACCATACCTACCTATCATGGCATTTCCATAGCCATTCCGAGATATATTGCCATGCAACTTCCATCATCATCATATACATGACTTGAGCATTCGTTGTCATATTGCTTTGCATGATCGTAAGATAGCTAGCATAATATTTTCATGGCTTGTCTGTTTTTTGATGTCATTGCTATGCTAGATCATTGCACATCTCGGTACACTACCGGAGGCATTCATATAGAGTCATATCTTTGTTATGCATATCGAGTTGTAATACTGAGATGTAAGTAAATAACATTGTGATGATCATCATTATTAGAGCATTGTCCCAGTGAGGAAAGGATGATGGAGACTATGATTCCCCCACAAGTCGAGATGAGTCTTCGGACTTTAAAAAAAATAAGGCGAAAGAAGCCCAAATAAAAAAGAGAGGCCAAAGAAGCCCACCAAAAAAACAAAAAAACAAAACAAATGAGAGAAAAAGAGAGAAGGGGCAATGCTACTATCGTTTTACCACACTTGTGCTTCAAAGTAGCACCTTGTTCTTCATAGAGGGAGTCTCCTATGTTGTCACTTTCATATACTAGTGGGAATTTTTCATTATAGAACTTGGCTTGTATATTCCGATGATGGGCTTCCTCAAAATGCCCGAGGTCTTCATGAGCAAGCAAGTAGGATGCACACCCACTTAGTTTTCAGTTTGAGCTTTCATACACTTATAGCTATAGTGCATCCGTTGCATGGCAATCCCTACTCACTTGCATCGATATCGATTGGTGGGCATCTCCATAGCCCATTTATTTGCCTAGTTGATGTGAGACTTTCTCCCCGTTTTTGTCCTCTCCTCACAACCACCTTCTATTCCACCTATAGTGCTATATCCATGTCTCACACTCATGTATCGCGTGAAACTTGAAAAAGTTTGAGAATACTAAAGTATGAAGCAACCTTGGCTAAAATCGGGGTTGTGCATGATTTAAATACTTTGTGTGGTGAAGATGGAGCATAGCCAGACCATATGATTTTGTAGGGATAACTTTCTTTGGCCATGTTATTTTGAAAAGACATGATTGCTTTATTATTATGCTTGAAGTATTATTGTCTTAATGTCAAATGATAGACTATTGCTTTGAATCACTCGTGTCTTAATATTCCTGCCATGATTAGATTACATGATCAAGATTATGCTAGGTAGCATCCCACATAAAAAATTATCTTTTTTATCTTTTACGTACTCGAGGATGAGCAGGAATTAAGCTTGGGGATGCTGATACCTCTCCGTCATATCTTTATTTTTTGACTGATCAATGCCAATATTCTACAACTTTTACATACTTTTGGCAACTTTTTATACTATCTTTGGGACTAACATATTGATCCAGTGCCCAGTGCCAGTTCCTGTTTGTTGCATGTTTTTTGTTTTGCTAAAAATCCATATCAAATGGAGTCCAAACGGGATAAAACTTATGGATATTTGTTTGGAATATATGTGAATTTTTGAAAGTGGAATCAACACGAAACGCTACCCGAGGGGCCCACGAGGGTGAGGGGTGCGCCCCAGGGGGTAGGACGCGCCCTAGGCCCTCATGGACACTCCGTAAGGCGGTTGGTGCCCTTCTTTCGCCACAAGAAAGCCAATATCGGGATAAAAATCGCGTCCAAATTTCAGCCCAATCGGAGTTACAGATCTCCGGGAATTTAAGAAACGGTGAAAGGACAGAATCAGGGAGCGCAGAAATAGAAGGAAACATAGAGAGAGATCCAATCTCGGAGAGGCTTTCGCCCCTCTGCCACCATGGTAGCCAAGGACCAGAGGGGAGACCATTCTCCCATCTAGGGGGAAGGTCAAGGAAGATGAAGAAGAAGGGGGGATCTCTCCCCCTCTCTCCTGGTGGCGCCGGAACGCCGCCGGGGCCTTCATCGCGACAACGATCTACACCAACAACTTCACCGCCGTCATCACCAACTCTTCCCCCCTCTATGCAGCGGTGTAACCCCTCGTTTACCCGCTGTAATCTCTACTTAAACATGGTGCTCAATCCTATATATTATTTCCCAATGATGTATGGCTATCCTATGATGTTTTTGTAGATCCGCTTTGTCCTATGGGTTGATTGATGATCATGATTGATTTGAGTTGCACGTTTTATTATTGGTGCTGTCCTATGGCGCTCTCCGTGTCGCGCAAGCATGAGGGATCTCCGCTGTAGGGTTTGCAATATGTGCTTGATTTTCTTATGGTGGGTGGCATGAGTGACAGAAGCACAGACCCGAGTAAGTAGGTTGTTTGCGTATGGGAGTAAAGAGGACTTGATGCCTTATAATGCTATGGTTGGGTTTTACCTTAATGATCTTTAGTAGTTGTGGATGCTTGCTAGAGTTCCAATCATAAGTGCATATGATCCAAGAAGAGAAAGTATGTTAGCTTATTCCTCTCCCTCATGTAAAATTACAATAGTGATTACCGGTCTAGTTATCGATTGCCTAGGGACAAATAACTTTCTCGTGACAAAAACCTCTCTACTAAAACTAATTTAGTTGTGTCTTTATATAAACAGCCCCTACTTTTTATTTACGCGCTCTTTATTATCTTGCAAACCTATCCAACAACACATACAAAGTACTTCTAGTTTCATACTTGTTCTTGGTAAAGCGAACGTTAAGCATGCGTAGAGTTGTATCGATGGTCGATAGAACTCGAGGGAATATTTGTTCTACCTTTAGCTCCTCGTTGGGTTCGCCACTCTTACTTATCGAAAGAGGCTACAACTAATCCCCTGTACTTGTGGGTTATCAATGACACAACGAGAAAGGTAATTTGACGAACAAGGAGGATTATTTTCAGGTTGTGTTACAGTATGTAGGAGTATATATTACGCGTCAAAGAGGGGAGGGGGCCAACATATACTGCGTGTAATGAACCTCGGTTCGTGTGGGGGCTTGAAGGTTTCCGAGGCAGTTGCCATATCAAAGTTTTGCATATATATTAGGTATTCAAACATCACAACCACACATATCCATACATGTGTTTGGCTCACAAGAAAGTGATGGCGGTTTTCCTTTAGCACTCACCCACGGGGTTATCGACGAGATGCTTCGTCCATCTGTGTGTGCCCGCTTGGTTAATCACTTTGACCGACAGAGATAGAGATTAATTTGACTTATAATTAGGAGGGGATTAAATTTTGGTTCGTCTTATACAGTACGATACATGCACGTCATGATGTGAGAGATAACATATTATACTTTGAGTGCATGTGTACGCATGAATCCCTCCCACCGGGTCGAAGTGGGGGGGGGGAGCATGCGACGCATCATGAATCAGATATGTGTGGGGACTGTGCGATTTTCAACGCATGCATGCACCACATCCAAATGTTGTGCTTTTGGTATTCAAACATATATGCATGCATCACAAATGTCCATACATATGTTTGAGGCACATGCATGCAGTGGTTGTCTTTGGACACTCTCCCTCGCTTGGTTATCATCGACGGCCTATATATTCATGGGCCCAAGTGGACGTCAATCACTTCGACCAACAACGCGAGAGAGGTTACGATGGTGGATTCTTCTTCTCTTGGTTCACATTAACGTATAGCCGTACATCAATCATGGTGAGATTCGAGACCTAAGTTCGAGGGCTTATATAAATATGAATTCCTATATATATATATATATATATATATATATATATATATATATATATATAGTATACGCGTCGTGAACCCTCGCTCCGTGTGGGGAATTTCCGGTTCCGAAAGCATGGTGTCACATCAAAGTTGTGCATTGGGTATATTCAAACACCACATGACACTTCATACATATGTTTGGGCCACATGCACGCAGTGGTTGTCTTCAGGAACTCCCTCGCGTTGTTATCAGTGAGAAGCTAGCCTATTTGTGGGGCCGCGTGTGGACGTCCATGCATGACTTTGACCTAACAACGAAAGAGGTCATATGACCAAGGTGGCGATTCTTCTTGGTCAGTGTTAGAATACTCCTTGGTGAGATGCCCCCTCCCACCGACTCAAAATGTGTGTGCGTGTGAGTGTGTGTGTGTGGGGGGGGGGGCACAGTACTACTCCGTGGGTTCGAGTATGTCCGGTTAATTTGTGATGCATATGTGCCACATCAAATTTGTGATTTGGTTATTTAAGTATCACACCACATCGTTTTCACACACACATACACACATATCAGGCCACCCATAGGTGTTGTTCGTATGTGGTCTCACCCATCACACACCAAAAGAACACATCTGTGGGCCTGCACATGGTCCACATTTGATCGGAAGCAAAAGGGGTTTCACCATGATGTACTCCATTCGGTTTTGTGTTACGGTAGGGTGAGATGTAAGACCTAGCTATTTGGGGGCATGCGTTCATAGCTAGGATCCCCCTCCCGCCAACACCAAGTGTGTGTGGGGGGGGGGAGGGGGGCTTGCAATAATAACGTGTGCTTTATGCGACAGGTGCCACATCAAAGCTGTGCATTGGGTATTTGAACATCAAACCACCCTTTTCATACATATATTTGGTCCACATGAAAGTGTGTTCGTGTTCTGACTCTCTCCCGCATTTTTTGCGAAATTTATGGACAACAGACGAGTCAGACACAGCAACCGTTTGTGATCATGTACGCAACAAACATGGTTCGCTAGGACTAACCATGTGCTGCGCCCCTACCCCTATCACCCACATCACCACAATAGATTGGGCTCCACGAGGCTTCCATCCCGCTCTCGAAAATATCTACTATAGGGTGAAAACCTAAGATGTATCTTTTCACACTTGGAGGGGGAAAAGAGGAAGAACACCAAGAACACAAAGGGGAATTCACTCCAACAATACCCAATTACACATCCACTAGAATAGCAACACAAGATCCACAAGATCACAAACACAATCAAGGAAAGATACAATGGTAGAGTTCTTCCCACTCGTAGGAGTTGAGGTCTTGATGATGGTAGTCTTCTCCAAGATGGAGGTCTTGAAATCCACAAAATGGATTCTCTCCAAAGAGGCCTTGATCTCTAATGGGGGGGGTAGAAGGAGCAAAGCTCTCAAATTCTCATATATGTCTTTATTAACCCTAAACATAACACTAGGTACAGATTATATAGGTTTGGGGAGGTAGGATATGGAGTGGGTGCGAAAGGGAGGCCCATCAGCCCACATCAGTCGGCCATTCTGTAGGGCCCGTGCGAATGGGGTAAGTGGGGCCCGTGTGCACGGGGGTATCGTGCACATAATACATGCCCGTGCGCACGGGGTGCTATAGCCATAGCTCCCTGTGTAGTCCGTAGGCACGAAGTTTCGTGGGCCCGTGTGCACGGGGTCGCCTGGGACTTCCTGTCGAGCTACTGTCGTGCTCCGTCTTACTCCGCGTGGCCTTGGGGTGGTCCTGCTACTCCTTGGTGATGCTCATGAGCTTCTTGGTGGTGTTCCTCTTTCTACCTAATGAGGCATAGCATATTTTGGTGAGGCAGCAACCAAGTTCCACTTGTGTCCATATGCATGTCAACTAGGAAGGAGTTCACCTCAGTTTCCATTTCACATGCTCTAGCTCTTGTCGTGGGTCCAGGTGGTGCTTCATGTGTTGGTGTAGAGTCCATGGGGATGATGGAAGGATGCTCCGCATCAACCCCCCCTCCCCTTGGGAGAGATCCGTCCACAAATCGTGATCTTCATCACCATGGTACTTGGCCAAGTCTTTGACGTTGAAGATGTCTCTTATGTTGTACTTGTTGCGTGGGATGTCAATATTGTAAGCGTTGTTATTGTAGCGTGCTAGCACCTTGAAAGGTCTGTCGACTTGTGGAAGTAACTTTGACTTGCGCTCGTTGGGGAAGCTCTCCTTTCAAAGATGAAGCCATACGAGATCTCCTGATTGGAACACCATTGGTGTCTTTTTGATGTTGAGCTTGTTGGAGATGCAATGTACTTGATGCTCGATCGTTGCCCTTGTATCCTCGTGCATCTTCTTGAGGAAGCTTGCTGTCGGTGTCAAAACCGGCGGATCTCGGGTAGGGGGTCCCGAACTATGCGTCTAGGCGGATGGTAACATGAGACAAGGGGCACGATGTTTTACCCAGGTTCGGGCCCTCTTGATGGAGGTAAAACCCTACGTCCTGCTTGATTAATATTGATGACGTGTGTTACAAGAGTGGATCTACCACGAGATCAAGGAGGCTAAACCCTAGAAGCTAGCCTATGGTATGATTGTTGTACGTCCTACGGACTAAAGCCATCCTGTTTATATAGACACCGGAGAGGGCTAGGGTTACACAGAGTCGGTTACAATGGTAGGAGATCTACATATCCGTATCGCCAAGCTTGCCTTCCACGCCAAGGAAAGTCCCATCCGGACACGGGACGAAGTCTTCAATCTTGTATCTTCATAGTCTTGGAGTCCGGCCGATGATGATAGTTCGGCTATCCGGATACCCCCTAGTCCAGGACTCCCTCAGTAGCCCCTGAACCAGGCTTCAATGACGACGAGTCCGGCGCGCATATTGTCTTCGGCATTGCAAGGCGGGTTCCTCCTCCGAATAATTTATAGAAGATTGTGAACACCAGGATAGTGTCCGGCTCTGCAAAAATAAATTCCACGTACCACCGTAGAGAGAATAATATTACACCAGTTCAATCTGCTGACGTTTTGTGGCGTGACGTCACACCACTACCAAGCCTTTACTCGAATTGTTTTTATTGTACCACCTCAGCGCGTTTAGCGAAGCGGTTTCCTTGGCACGTCTTGTCAAAGCAGAGATCGTGTTCCCCTTATTCCGGGATTCCCATCAATACGGACGTGGGTAACCCAACCGCGCCATTGATTGCGGCGCTTGGGGGATAAGCGAGTTTTATCAGGCCGGTGGGGACGCATGTTTGTGTCCGCCCATATAAGGGGATAAAGATCCAACCCTTTTACCTGCGCCTTCTTCCTCCTTGGCTTATCCATCTCCGCGAACTCGAGCTCCAGCGCCCAAGTCCGCACTTCTCACCTCAACCTTCTCCAACTATGTCCGGAGCGGGAGGCAAGTGGATGGCCTCCTCCGTCACGGAGGGGCAGATCCAGAAGCTGCGCAACGCCGGATATTTGTCCAGCAACATCGCGCACCGGCTCCCCGACGAGGGAGAGCTCATCCCCACCCCCAGGCCCCATGAGAGGGTAGTATTTCTTCCCCATTTCCTCCGCGGACTGGGCTTCCCACTTCATCCCTTTGTCCGGGGGCTCATGTTCTACTACGGCCTGGATTTCCATGATCTGGCCCCGAATTTCATCCTCAACATCTCGGCGTTTATCGTCGTGTGCGAGGCCTTCCTCTGCATCCAGCCCCACTTCGGCTTGTGGCTCAAGACCTTCAGTGTCAAGCCGAAGGTTGTGAAGGGCAGCCAAGCGGAGTGCGGAGGCGCCATGGTGGGCAGGATGTCCCACGTTACTTGGCTGGAGGGCACTTTCGTGGAAACCATTAAGGGGTGGCAATCGGGGTGGTTCTACATCACCGAGCCGCGTGACCCTGAATGGGCAGCGGCCCCCGAATTCAGATCTGGCATCCCTACACGGCTCACCTCCTGGAAAGAGAGTGGCCGGATCTGGGGTGATTCGGAGGAGCTGACCGGACTCCAAGCCTGTATCCAAAAGCTGGTGGACAAGAAGCTCAAGCTTGTCAACGTAGTCCAGGTCATGCTCATCCGCCGGATTCTCCCGTGCCAACGACGGGGTTTCAACATGTGGGAGTTCGATCCGGCGCAGCACCAGACTCTGAGCGGGCTCTTCGACACTACGTACGAAGATGTCTGGAAGGTGCTGTTCAAGGGCGCCGAGGCTCCCGCATCCGCTACCGAAGATCGCGGATTCAGCTCGCAGCGTCCGGCTGACGAGGTAAGTGATTTTGTCCTTTACGGAACGCTCGTTTTCCATAGTTTGACTCTATGCGGGATCTAAACTCCCTTTACCTTTGACAGGACTGGCTGGCGAAGGCCGAACAGACTATCTGTCCGGCCCCATTGCCAGAGGACCCAGCGGACGCCCGCCTAACGGGGCTGCTGGCTCCGGCACCCCACGTGGTGCCGGAGAAGAAGGCCAAGAAGAAGGCCACGGGGACTCGGAAGAGTTCCCGTTTTCAGGTGCTATCGGATGACGACTCCGAGGCCGACTCCTCTCACCAAGGTGAGGAGGAGAAGAAGAAAGCCTCTCCCCCAGTGGGGGGAGAGAAGAAAAGGAAGGCCTCCCCAACGAGGGAGGCCGAAGGGTCCAAGAAGGGAAAAACTCTTCCCCCGGACTGCTCTGCCAACGCCAGTGACGACGACGAGGACTGGCCCCAAGGGCCAAGCCCCTGGCGAGATCGTGAGTATCCGGACTCCCGAATAACTTCATGGTTTTTCTTTTTTGCCACACAATGTCTTTCTAATGCCGCATACAACCCTGCAGTCCGCCCAAGGACGATCTTCCCGCTTCGTCGAGCGGGTCCTTAGGTGCGTCGGATATGGATTCTCTTCCGACCGCCTCCACCCCCCGTGACACGGACGATGCCGAGGTGGGATCCCGGGAAGGGACCCGCCAGGAGGAGGAGGCCCCGGAGGTGTCGCAGGACAACCTCCCGGACTTTGCACCGGACTCGGCTCCGGATCCCATAGTGGCTCCGGAGTCCGGCGGGCGGCCCCTTCGTAAGAAGGGCAAGACCGTGACGCCGGCAGCCTCCGTCCAACCGGAGGCGCCGGATAGCTTGCTGGAGGCGCTCAATGGCGCCTCCATCAAAGAGGAACACCGCACTGTTATGAGTGCGGTGATTCAGAAGGTGCAGCTCGCCAAGAGCGGGCTGACCGAAGCCTGCAGCAGCCTTCTAACAGGCTTTGAGGTAAGAATTTTGATATATGTAAAATAGTACCGCATAGACAGTAGCCCCTGATGCTCGGTTCGGTGTTCGGAAAGAAAAGCCGGACTGAGGATCTAAGAAGATATACGCAGGAGTCATAAAAAATATGTCAATATGGGATTGCAGGCTGCGCTGCTGACCTCTGCCGCACTGACTGCGGAGGTCAATACTTTGAAGGAAAGCCTCGAGCGGTCCGAGAACGAGCTCGGCCGTGCCAAGAAGCAGCTCGAGGACAAGGAAGGTGAGTAACACCTTATTAAAATTGTACCTTACAGAAAAGGATTTTGGTTGCAAAAAGAATGACAAGGATAACGTGGGTATTGCAGGGGCCACTAACGAGGTGGCGACCCTGAAAGAGGCGGTGGCCGCGGCCGAACGCAATGCGGCCGCGGAGCGCACCGAGCGAGAGAAGCAGGAGGCGCGGGTGGCGGAGGTACAGCAAGAGCTCCAGGATCTCGTGAAAAAACATGAGAGCCTGGAGCGTGACTCGAAGACTCGAGAGTCTGAGCTTGCAACGGCTCTTGAGAGTGCCAAAGCCGCTAAGGCCGAAGCCTACAAGGCCCTCCAGGAAATCGAGGCGTTGAAGAAAATAGCAGCGGGTAAGGCATTTTTCATGCAAAGTAAGCATGTGAGTGTTAATTACCTGTTGCTTACCCGAATTCGGAGCTCTCCAGGAGCGTTCGCAGATCTTCCTCGCAGCGTGTCCGATGCTGCCGCGTTCTACCGGGCCGAGGAGGGGAGCTCGACGGAGAAGGTCTTCTGGTCTCAGTATGCTGAGGCCGGACATCCGGTGCCCCTTAGCGACCAGCTGAAGCAGCTGGTCGAGCTCCACAAGGCGGCCGAACAGGCCATGAAGGGCCTCATAGTTCGGCTGTGGCCTAAGGAGGCCATGCCTGGGAGCTACTTCGGCCTGGTGCGGCGGCTGGTGGATGCGTGCCCGTGGGTTGAAGTCATCAAGCACTCCGCCTGTATTGAAGGTGCCCGTCGGGCCCTTGCCCGCGCAAAGGTGCACTGGGGCAAGATGGATGCCCAGAAGCTCGTGACGGACCCGCCACCAGAGGGCAAGGAGCATCGCACGCCCGAGATGTATTATAAGAGTGTGCTGAAGGGCGCCCGCACTATTGCGGGTGAGTGCTCCAAAGATGTAATATTTGAGTAGACTCGCATTTTGTTATCCTGTGCGCTGAAAACTTAGTTCATTTGCGCTAAGCAACGCATTTTAATTTAAAATATTACCTTCTGTGCGGCTGTTTATCAAATCTGAGAGATGGCAAGTCGTCGGCTTCAGCCCCCATGCCACGAGTGCTGGGGTGTTCGGGATAAATTTGAGCACTCTTGTTCCCATATTTGGGTCCATCTAGGGAGGCGCTCAACACAACGAACAAGGCAACCGGACTTATAATGCTTGAACACTCTCACTTAGCCATAGAATTCTATAATTTTAAATTTCGGCGAAGCCCCTAGTCTTCGGAAGGCCGAATTTGGGGCGCTATCCACGCCTGGGCCGGACTAAGTCGGCTCCTCGCTCTAAGCGGCATAAGTCTTTAAGGACTCGCAAAAAACCTCTCGAACAGCGACCAGCTCTCGCCTCATCATGACGGTCAGTTTTAGCTTTCTCCACTGAGGCGTTAACCCAGCTCAACTGGGGCGCAATCGCAGTGGTTCTCCCAGTGCTACCTTAGCCGATACAACGGAACGTAAGGTACCAAAACATGGGAGCCGGGCAAACCCAACTATTGACCCAAGACATGATTCGGAGCCGATGCATATAATGCTATAAGTTCGGGGTGCCGCACTTGTGAAAGTGTTCGGACTTATCACACCATGATGCGGGAAACATAAGCCCCTGGTGTATTTAGCCGTACCAAAACGTACGGATGCAACATGTCACAAATGAACATATGTATAAAAGAGAAATGCAATTGGAAGCAAAAAGGTGCTGCATTACTTATTCAAGAAAAACTGCTGTAAGTGCAGAACGATACAAATGGTGCGATAAGCAAGGGATGGGACTGTTAAACATGTCCCCCTCCAGGGGTAGGCTGCGGAATGGTGCATAAAACAGATTTAATGCTCGTAATGGAGACCACCTGGATATTCGTTGTAGCCTTTCTCCTTCCCTGGCTGTTGCATCGTGAGTTCGGCAGGTCTGCTGCCGGACAGGGCCTCTGACGAACGGAGTCCTGTGGGTAAAAATAAAAAGGAAAAAGAAAAAAAAGAACGACACACTTGAGAGCCCCTGGTGTGGTTGAGCCGCAGTCTGGGCCTATCGTGGTCGTGCCCCTCTCCCCATGCCCATGGTATCTTCAGAGCGTAATGGTGTACGCGAAGGACCTGTCTTGACGTTTTACAGGGGCTGGGGTTGGGGCCGCACTGCTACGCGTGCTCGGAACGTGCCAGGTGGTCTTGTTGTAGGTTACTCCGGGCGCGCTTAGCTGTGTCCGGCCGCTTAACGGCCGGACTCGAGAATTGCCTTAAGAGGCTGCATTGTACTTCTGCCGCGAGAGCCGCTGTATGTTCCTCCGTGCGGAGAGAACGTTCAGTGTTTCCGTTGACCGTGATGACTCCTCGAGGGCCTGGCATCTTGAGCTTGAGGTATGCGTAGTGCGGCACCGCGTTGAACTTTGCAAACGCGGTACGTCCGAGCAGGGCATGATAGCCGCTGCGGAACGGAACTATGTCGAAGATTAACTCCTCGCTTCGGAAGTTATCCGGGGATCCGAAGACCACTTCCAGTGTAACTGAGCCTGTACAATTGGCTTCTACACCTGGTATGACGCCTTTAAAGGTCGTCTTGGTAGGTTTAATCCTTGAGGGGTCTATGCCCATTTTGCGCACTGTATCCTGATAAAGCAGGTTCAGGCTGCTGCCGCCGTCCATCAGGACTCTGGTGAGGTGAAATCCATCGACGATTGGGTCTAAGACCAATGCGGCGAATCCGCCGTGGCGGATGCTGGTGGGGTGGTCCCTTCGGTCAAAAGTGATCGGGCAGGAGGACCATGGATTGAACTTCGGGGCAACTGGCTCCATCGCGTATACATCCCTGAGTGCACGCTTCCGCTCCCTTTTGGGTATGTGCGTTGCGTATATCATGTTCACCGTCCGCACCTGTGGGGGGAAACCCTTCTGTCCTCTATTGTTCGGCGGTCGGGTCTCTTCCTCGTCATCGCTATGCAGCCCCTTGTCATTGTTTTCGGCAATTAACTTGCCTGCCTGCTTGAATACCCAACAGTCCCTGTTGGTGTGGTTAGCTGGCTTTTCGGGGGTGCCGTGTATCTGGCACAAGCGGTCGAGTATTCGGTCCAAATTGGACGGACCCGGAGTAGTTCTTTTGAATGGCTTTTTCCGCTGACCGGGTTTAGAGCCTCTGAATCCGGCATTGACTGCCGTATCCTCACTATTGTCGCCGTTAATGCGGCGTTTGTTTTTGTTACGACGCGACCTGCCATTACGGTCCTTGATATCCGGACTGCCAGAATTTTTGCTGAGGTTGTTGCTGCGTGCTAGCCAGCTGTCCTCACCCGCGCAGAAGCGGGTCATGAGTGATGTGAGGGCTGCCATGGATTTCGGCTTTTCCTGTCCCAGGTGCCGGGCAAGCCACTCGTCGCGGATATTATGCTTGAAGGCCGCGAGGGCCTCCGCATCCGGACAGTCGACGATTTGGTTTTTCTTGGTTAAGAACCGTGTCCAGAATTGTCTGGCCGATTCGTCTGGCTGCTGAATTATGTGGCTTAGGTCATCAGCGTCTGGTGGTCGCACATACGTGCCTTGGAAGTTATCGAGGAATGCGGCTTCCAGGTCTTCCCAACTCCCAATTGACTCTGCTGGCAAGCTGTTAAGCCAATGCCGGGCTGGTCCTTTAAGCTTGAGGGGGAGATATTTGATGGCGTGAAGATCGTCACCGCGGGCCATGTGGATGTGAAGGAGATAGTCTTCGATCCAAACCGCGGGGTCTGTTGTGCCATCGTAAGATTCAATATTCACGGGTTTAAACCCTTCGGGGATTTGATGATCCATTACTTCATCTGTGAAGCATAGTGGGTGTGCGGCGCCTCTGTACTGGGCGATATCACGACGGAGCTCAAAAGAGCTTTGTCTGTTTTGTTCGGCCCGGCCGGACTTACTGTGTCCGGCGCGACGGTTGTCGTCACGTATCATGGGGCGCCCACGCGATCCATAGATCGATCTTGATTGTCTTGCCCTATCCTCCAATATATCTCGCAAGTCCGGAGCGTTCCCCTGTGGCCTTGTGCTTTTCGAGCGATGCCGGGGTACGGGTCTAGTGAAGGGCCTAGAGGCCTCTCTGTCGCGACCACGGGGTGGTCGGTCAGCCGTATTGTCTCCTGGTGATGCGGGTTCATACGCCTCCTCCTCTAATCGGGGGAGCAGCTTGCGTTTAGGGTAGCTTTTGGAGGGGCGTTCGAGCTCATGCTCTTCGGCCGCGAGGACTTCAGTCCATCTGTCGGCTAGCAGATCTTGATCAGCTCTAAGCTGTTGCTGCTTTTTCTTGAGGCTGTTCGCCGTGGCCATAAGCCTGCGTTTAAAACGCTCTTGTTCGACGGGATCCTCAGGCACGACGAATTCATCGTCGTCGAGGCTTGCCTCGTCTCCGGAGGGAGGCATATAATCCTCTACCTCTTCTTCTGCCGCTCTCTCATGAGGGCTGGCGTCTCCGTCCTCCTGCGCTGGATCTTGCTGGAGTGGGTTGTCTTCGGCACTGTCCGGTGTATTATTATCTCCGGTGCCGGAATCTTCATTCTTGCTGTGGCGGGATTTAGAGCGGCGCCGCTGACGCCGGCGCTTGGGCTGTTTCTTGGAGGGGTCATCCTCCGCTGTTCCTTCGCCATTCCCATCCTTTGGGATATCCACCATGTATATGTCATATGATGAGGTGGCTTTCCAGTGCCCGGTGGGCGCTGGTTCTTGGTCGTCTCCGGCATCGTCGTCCATACCGTCGATGTCTTCGGAGTCGTAGTCTAGCATGTCGGTTAGATCGTCGACAGTGGCTACCAAGTGGGTGGTGGGTGGGCTTTGAATTTCTTCGTCGTCCGCATCCCAACCGTCCTGACCGCAGTCCGGCCAGGGCTCTCCTGATAACGAGAGATACTTTAGCGAACTCAAGATGTCGCCGAAAGGTGAGTGTTGAAAGATGTCCGCTGCGGTGAACTCCATGATCGGCGCCCAATCGGATTCGATCGGAGGGGGCGCGGGAGGTTCGGAGTCCGGCAAGGAGTCCGGCACCTCGGAGTCACGAGCTTCATGAGGGACAAGGTCAGTGTTCGGCTCTATCGCCGTAGAGGTTGCAGCCCCCGAGGCGGTGTCTAGCCATCCGTCCTCGACCTGCGCAGCCGGCTCCGAATTGAAGATCGGAGCGGGTTCGAGTGCGGCCTCCAGGGTACTGTCCGGCTGCAGAGCTAAATCATGCTCGCCGTGACAGTGCGGCACGCTCGGCTGTGGCTCGAATCCATCGAGGATCAAGTCCCCGCGGATGTCAGCCGTGAAGTTCAAACTTCCAAATCTGACCTGACGGCCAGGGGCGTAGCTTTCGATCTGCTCCAGTTGGCCAAGCGAATTGGCCCGCAGTGCGAAGCCGCCGAATACGAAGATCTGTCCGGGGAGGAAGGTCTCACCCTGGACTGCGTCGTTGATGATGATCGAAGAAGCCATCGAGCCTATCGGTGACGACACAGAGGAACTCTCAATGAAAGCACCAATGTCGGTGTCAAAACCGGCGGATCTCGGGTAGGGGGTCCCGAACTGTGCGTCTAGGCGGATGGTAACAGGAGACAAGGGACACGATGTTTTACCCAGGTTCGGGCCCTCTTGATGGAGGTAAAACCCTACGTCATGCTTGATTAATATTGATGATGTGTGTTACAAGAGTGGATCTACCACGAGATCAAGGAGGCTAAACCCTAGAAGCTAGCCTATGGTATGATTGTTGTACGTCCTACGGACTAAAGCCATCCGGTTTATATAGACACCGGAGAGGGCTAGGGTTACACAGAGTCGGTTACAATAGTAGAAGATCTACATATTCGTATCGCCAAGCTTGCCTTCCACGCCAAGGAAAGTCCCATCCGGACACGGGACGAAGTCTTCAATCTTGTATCTTCATAGTCTTGGAGTCCGGCCGATGATGATAGTTCGGCTATCCGGACACCCCCTAGTCCAGGACTCCCTCACTTGCCCTTGCACTTGCATCCATGTTTGCGCGTTCTTGGAGCGGAAGAGGTAGAATGTCCAATGGGGACAATGGATTGAAGCTATAGACAACCTCGACGGGGACTTGCCGGTAGTAGTGTGTCGAGCTCGATTGTAGGCGTACTCGGCGATTGGTAAGCACTCCTCCCACTCCTTGATGTTCTTCTTGATCTACGCGCGTAGTAAAGTGGAGAGCGTCTGCTTTGTGACTTCGGTTTGGCCATCGGTTTGTGGATGATATGCCGGGGAGAATAGAAGCTTGATGCCGAGCTTGGCGCAAATTGTCTTCCAAAAGTAGCTTAGGAACTTGACGTCTCGGTCCTACACAATGGTCCTTGGTACTCCAGACAACCTCAAGATTTCCCAACAAGAAAGATTAGCAACATCTGAAGCTTCATCTATCTTGTTGCATGGTATAAAATGTGCCATTTTTGAGAATTAGTCCACGACAACAAAGACGAAATCATTTCCATTGCGAGTTCTAAGCAAACCAACACTACAAAAAAATGCACTTCCTTGATGATACGTGTTTGTCACACTAGGTCACATTTTCTATCATGCATGTACATCCATGACGATTTTATGACAGAATCAAGATAGTCATACCTGTGCTGTCGTAGAAGTGTGATGTCTACTACGCAACCTTCTCCTTATAGACGTTGTTGGGCCTCCAAGTGCAGAGGTTTGTAGGACAGTAGCAAATTTCCCTCAAGTGGATGACCTAAGGTTTATCAATCGGTGGGAGGCGTAGGATGAAGATGGTCTCTCTCAAGCAACCCTGCAACCAAATAACAGAGAGTCTCTTGTGTCCCCAACACACCAATACAATATTGAATTGTATAGGTGCACTAGTTCGGAGAAGAGATGGTGATACAAGTGCAATATGGATGGTAGATATAGGTTTTTGTAATCTAAAAATATAAAAACAGCAAGGTAACTAATGATAAAACTGAGCACAAACGGTATTGCAATGCGTTGAAACAAGGCCTAGGGTTCATACTTTCACTAGTGCAAGTTCTCTCAAAAATAATAACATAATTGGATCATATAATTATCCCTCAACATGCAACAAAGAGTCACTCCAAAGTAACTAATAGCGGAGAACAAACGAAGAGATTATTGTGGGGTACGAAACCACCTCAAAGTTATCCTTTCTGATCGATCTATTCAAGAGTCCGTAGTAAAATAACACGAAGCTATTCTTTCCGTTCGATCTATTATATAGTTCCTACTAGAATAACACCTTAAGACACAAACCAACCAAAACCCTAATGTCATCTAGATACTCTAATGTCACCTCAAGTATTCATGGGTATGATTATATGATATGCATCACACAATCTCAGATTCATCTATTCAACCAACATAAAGAACTTCAAAGAGTGCCCCAAAGTTTCTATCGGAGAGTCAAGACAAAAACGCGTGCCAACCCCTATGCATAAGTTCACAAGGTCACTGAACCCGCAAGTTGATCACCAAAACATACATCAAGTAGATCACGTGAATATCCCATTGTCACCACAGATAAGCACATGCAAGACATACATCAAGTGTTCTCAAATCCTTAAAGACTCAATCCGATAAGATAACTTCAAAGGGAAAACTCAATCCATTACAAGAGAGTAGAGGGGGAGCAACATCATAAGATCCAACTATAATAGCAAAGCTCGCGATACATCAAGATCGTGCCATATCAAGAACACGAGAGAGAGAGAGAGATCAAACCCATAGGTACTGGCACATACCCTCAGCCCTGAGGGTGAAGTACTCCCTCCTTGTCATGGAGAGCGCCGGGATGATGAAGATGTCCACCGGTGAGGGATCCCCCTCCGATAGGGTGCCGGAACAGGGTCCCGATTGGTTTTTGGTGGCAACAGAAGCTTGTGGCGGCGGAACTCCTGATCTAGCTTTCTTTTCAGGGGTTTTTGTATTTATAGGAATTTTTGGCGTCGGGAATAAGTCAGGGGGGTCTCGAGTCATCCACTAGGCAGGGGTGCGCCCAGGGGGGTGGGACGTGCCCTCAAACCTTGTGGATGGCTCAGGACTCTTCTGGCCCAACTCTTTTACTTTGGGGGCTTCTTTTGGTCCATAAAAAATCCACAAAAATTGGCAGGTCAATTGGACTATGTTTGGTATTCCTTTTCTGTAAAACTCAAAAACAAGGAAAAAACAAAAATTGGCACTCGGCTCTAGGTTAATAGGTTAGTCCCAAAAATCATATAAAATAGCATACAAATGCATATAAAACATCCAAGATGGATAATATAATAGCATGGAACAATCAAAAATTATAGATACGTTGGAGACGTATCAAGCATCCCCAAGCTTAATTCCTGCTCGTCCTCGAGTAGGTATATGATAAAAACATATATTTTGATGTGGAATGCTACCTAACATATTTATCAATGTAATCTTCTTTATTGTGGCAAGAATATTCAGATCCATAAGATTCAAAACAAAAATTTAATACTGACATAAAAATAATAATACTTCAAGCATACTAACAAAGCAATTATGTCTTCTCAAAATAACATGGCCAAAGAAAGTTCATCCCTACAAAATCATATAGTCTGGCTATGCTCTATCTTCATCACACAAAATATTTAAATCATGCACAACCCCGATCTCAGCCAAGCAATTGTTTCATACTTTAGTATTCTCAAACTTTTTCAACTTTCACACAATACATGAGCGTGAGCCATGGACATAGCACTATAGATTGAATAGAATGGTGGTTGTGGAGAAGACAAAAAAAGGAAAAGATAGTCTCACATCAACTAGGCGTATCCACGGGCTATGGAGATGGCCATCAATAGATATCAATGTGAGTGAGTAGGGATTGCCATGCAATGGATGCACTAGAGCTATAAGTGTATGAAAGCTCAAAAAGAAACTAAGTGGGTGTGCATCCAACTCACTTGCTCATGAATACCTAGGGCAATTTGAGGAAGCCCATCATTGGAATATACAAGCCAAGTTCTATAACGAAAAATTTCCACTAGCATGAAAGTGACAACATAGGAGATTCTCTATCATGAAGATCATGGTGCTACTTTGAAGCACAAGTGTGGTAAAAGGATAGTAGCATTGCCCCTTCTCTCTTTTTCTCTCATTTTTTTATTTTTTTATTTGTGCCTTCTCCCTTCTTTTTTTGGCCTTTTTTTATTTTTTTATTTTTTGTCTGGAGTCTCATCCCGACTTGTGGGGGAATCATAGTCTCCATCATCTTTTCCTCACTGGGACAATGCTCTAATAATGAAGATCGTCACACTTTGACTTACTTACAACTCAAGAATTACAACTCGATACTTAGAACAAAATATGACTCTATATGAATGCCCCCGCGGTGTACCAGGATGTGCAATGAATCAAGAGTAACATGTATGAAAGAATTATGAACGGTGGCTTTGCCACAAATACGATGTCAACTACATGATCATGCAAAGCAATATGACAATGATGGAGCGTGTCATAATAAATGGAACAGTGGAAAGTTGCATGGAAATATATCTCAGAATGGCTATGGAAATGCCATAATAGGTAGGTATGGTGGCTGTTTTGAGGAATGTAATGGTGGGTGTATGGTACTGGCAAAAGTTGCGCGGTACTAGAGAGGCTAGCAATCATGGAAGGGTGAGAGTGCGTATAATCCATGGACTCAACATTAGTCATAAAGAACTCACATACTTATTGCAAAAATCTACAAGTCATCAAAACAAAGTACTACACGCATGCTCCTAGGGGAATGGTTGGTAGGATTTAACCATCGCGCGATCCCGACCTCCACACATAAGGAAGACAATCAATAAATAAATCATGCTCCAACTTTATCACATAACGATTCACCATACGTGTATGCTACGGGAATCACAAACTTTAACACAAGTATTTGTAAAATTCACAATTACTCCACTATCATGACTCTAATATCACCATCTCCATATCTCAAAACAATCATAAAGAATCAAACTTCTCATAGTATTCAATGAACTTTATATGAAAGTTTTTATTATATCCCTCTTGGATGCCTATCATATTAGGACTAAATTTATAACCCAAGCAAATTACCATGCTGTTCTAAAAGACTCTCAAAATAATATAACTGAAGCATGAGAGTTCATCAATTTCTTCAAAATAAAACCACTGTCTTGCTCTAAAAAGATATAAGTGAAGCACTAGAGCAAATAACAAACTACTCCGAAAGATATAAGTGAAGATCAATGAGTAGTCGAATAATTGTGCAACTATGTGAAGACTCTGTAACATTTAAGAAATTCAGATCTTGGGATATTAGTCAAACAGCAAGAGTAAAACAAAATAAAAGAAAATGACACTCCAAGCAAAACACATATCATGTGGTGAATAAAAATATAGCTCCAAGTAAAGCTACCGATGAACGAAGACGAAAGAGGGCATGTCATCCGGGGCATCCCCAAGCTTAGACTCTTGGTTGTCCTCGAATATTACCTTGGGGTGCCTTGGGCATCCCCAAGCTTAGGATCTTTCCACTCCTTATTCCATAGTCCATCGAATCTTTACACGAAACTTGAAAACTTCACAACACAAAACTCAACAGAAAATCTCATAAGCTCCATTAGTATAAGTAAATAAACCACCACTTTTAGTACTGTTGTGAACTCATTCATTATTTATATTGGTGTAATATCTACTGTATTCCAACTTCTCTATGGACATACCCTCCAATACTACTCATAGATTCATCAAAATAAGCAAACAACACATATAAAACAGAATCTGTCAAAAACAGAACAGTCTGTAGTAATCTATAACTCTCAAATATTTCTGTAACTTCAAAAATCCTGCCAAATTAGGAAATCCTGAGAACTTTGTGTACCAATCCAGAGAGAGAATAATCAGATCAAAAGCATGTTTATGTGAATTATCAAAACTAATTTACTGAGCGTAGAAGTTTCTGATTTTCAGCAGGATCAACACAACTATCACCGTAAGCTATCCTAAAGGTCTTACTTGAAACTTTATTGAAAAAAAGTTATAAAACATGATTACTATAGTAGCATAATCATGTGAACACACGAAAACAGTAGGGATAAATATTGGGTTGTCTCCCAACAAGCGCTTTTCTTTAATGCCTTTTTAGCTAGGCATGATGATGACAATGATGCTCACATAAAAGATAAGAATTGAAACATAAAGAGAGCATCATGAAGAATATTAATAACACATTTAAGTCTAACCCACTTCCTATGCATAGGGATTTTGTGAGAAAACAACTTATGGGAACAATAATCAACCAGCATAGGAAGGCAAAACAAGCATAACTTTAAAACTTTAAGCACATAGAGAGGAAACTTGATATCATTGCAACTCCTACAAGCATATATTCCTCCCTCATAATAATTTTCAGTAGCATCATGAATGAATTCAATAATATAACCAGCACATAAAGCATTATTTTCATGATCTACTTGCATAGAAATTTTACTACTCTCCACATAAGCATATTCATTCCCATCAATAGTAGTGGGAGCAAACTCAACAAAATAACTATCATGTGAAGCATAATCCAATTGAAAATTAAAATCATGATGACAAGTTTCATGGTTATGTTTATTCTTTGTGGCATACGTGTCATCACAATAATCATCATAAATAGGAGGCATGCTTTTACCATAATAAATTTGCTCATCAAAACTTGGGGGACAAAAAATATCATCTTCATCAAACATAGCATCCCCAAGCTTGTGGCTTTGCATATCATTAGCATCATAGGTATTCAAAGAATTCATACTAACAACATTGCAATCATGCTCATAATTCACATATTTTATGACAAGCATTCTACGTAATTCTTCTTCTAGTACTTGAGCATAATTTTCCTTCCCATCATTTTCACAAAAGACATTAAAAAGATGAAGCATATGAGGCACCGTTAATTCCATTTTTTGTAGTTTTCTTTTATAAAATAAACTAGTGATAAAACAAGAACTAAAAGATTCGATTGCAAGATATAAAGATATACCTTCAAGCACTCACCTTCCCGGCAACGGCGCCAAAAATTAGTTTAGTGGACGGAGTGTTAGTGCTGCTTACCTAGCCTCCCCGGCAACGGTGCCAGAAATTAGCTTGATGTCTACTACGTAAACTTCTCCTTGTAGATGTTGTTGGGCCTCCAAGTGCAGAGGTTTGTAGGACATTAGCAAATTTCCCTCAAGTGGATGACCTAAGGTTTATCAATCCGTGGGAGGCGTAGGATGAAGATCGTCTCTCTCAAGCAATCCTGCAACCAAATAACAAAGAGTCTCTTGTGTCCCAAACACACCCAATACAATGGTGAATTGTATAGGTGCACTACTTTGGCGAAGAGATGGTGATACAAGTGCAATATGGATGGTAGATATAGGTTTTTGTAATCTGAAAATATAAAAAGAGCAAGGTAACTAATGATAAAAGTGAGCATAAACGGTACTGCAATGCGTTGAAACAAGGCCTAGGGTTCATACTTTCACTAGTGCGTTCTCTCAACAATAATAACATAATTGGATCATATAACTATCCCTCAACATGCAACAAAGAGTCACTCCAAAGTAACTAATAGCGGAGAACAAACGAAGAGATTATTGTAGGGTACGAAACCACCTCAATGTTATCCTTTCTGATCGATCTATTCAAGAGTCTGTAGTAAAATAACATGAAGCTATTCTTTCCGTTCGATCTATCCTAGAGTTTGTACTAGAATAACACCTTAAGACACAAATCAACCAAAACCCTGATGTCACCTAGATACTCCAATGTCCCCTCAAGTATCCGTGGGTATGATTATACGATATGCATCACACAATCTCAGATTCATCTATTCAACCAACACAAAGAACTTCAAAGAGTGCCCAAAGTTTCTACCGGAGAGTCAAGACAAAAACGTGTGCCAAACCCTATGCATAAGTTCACAAGGTCACTGAACCCACAAGTTGATCACCAAAACATACATCAAGTAGACCACGTGAATATCCCATTGTCACCACAGATAAGCACATGCAAGACATACATTAAGTGTTCTCAAATCCTTAAAGACTCAATCCGATAAGATAACTTCAAAGGGAAAACTCAATCCATTACAAGACAGTAGAGGGGGAGAAACATCATAAGATCCAACTATAATAGCAAAGCTCGCGATACATCAAGATCGTGCCATATCAAGAACACGAGAGAGAGAGAGAGAGAGAGAGAGAGAGAGAGAGAGAGAGATCAAACACATAGCTACTCGTATATACCCTCAGCCCCGAGGGTGAACTACCCCCTCCTCGTCATGGAGAGCGCCGGGATGATGAAGATGGCCACTGGTGAGGGATCCCCCCTCCGACAGGGTGTCAGAACAGGGTCCCGATTGATTTTTGGTGGCTATAGAGGCTTGCAGCGGTGGAACTCCCGATCTAGGTTTCTATTCGGGGGTTTATGTATTTATATGACTTTTTTGCGTCGGGAACAAGTCTAGGGGGGTCTCCGAGTCATCCACGAGGCAGGGGGCGCCCCCAGGGGGGTAGGGTGCGCCCTCCACCCTCGTGGATGGCTCGGGACTCTTTTGGCCCAACTCCTTTACTTCGGGGGCTTCTTTTGGTCCATAAAAATTGGCAGGTCAATTGGACTCCGTTTGGTATTCCTTTTCTGTAAAACTCAAAAAGAAGGGGAAAAATAGAAACTAGCACTGCGATCTAGGTTAATAGGTTAGTCCCAAAAATCATATAAAATAGCATATAAATGCATATAAAACATCCAAGATGGATAATATAATAGCATGGAATAATAAAAAATTATAGATACGGTTGAGACGTATCAAAGTGTTCCATGACATTACCAAAATTATCGTCACGGAAGTGCCCACTTCCATGATGATAAATCACGCGTCATAGAAGTGCTTTTGTCAAGGGTGACCGACACGTGGCATCCACCGTAACGGCTCACCGTTAAGCTATCGGGTCCGGTTTTGGATCCGATAACCCGTTAACAGCCCGGACCAATGGGGATTTTCCACGTGTAAAATTCTCATTAGCTGGAGGAAACACGTGTCTACTCCTCGGTGGGCTAGATGTCATCCACTCATTGGACATGAGGCGCCTATGATACGTTGACAATTGGCACGGCCCAACAGAGGCCCATTCCGGTGAAAAGGCCGGCCCATTTGACTTGGTCAAAAGGTAATGGGCCGTTCACGGAAAGCCTGATAACAGCCTATTTGTATATCACCCATTTACGGCCCGCTAACACCCGACCCATTATGACCTACCGGAATTAAGCCTAGTAGCTTCATCTGGGCCATCCAATATGATTCCAGCCAGTTGTAACTTCCGGCCCATGTATGGCCCATGAGGTCTTTCGGCCCATATGAGGCCCTTCATAACTCTGGTCCCATTAAAGGCCCGAGATGAAACTGACCCATAATGAACAGTGTATCACTTTATACCCATTAACAACCCATTATTCCGTCCGCGTTTCTAGCCCGTGTTAACTTTCGGCCTTCTTGTAAGTGCATCTAGTGCCACCCCTAGTTGGTTTTGGAGTATTGACGACAAAGTTGGTTGAGGGACTAATGCGTTTGTGAGAATTGCAGGATAACACAGGTAGTGTCCCTCATTGATTCGGTTTACCTACCGGAGATGACCCCTAAAAATGTATGAAGACATTAAAGACAATGGTGGTGTGTGAAGATATTCACACTGAAGTCTATGACATGAGAAGACATTGAGTGAAGACTATGGAGCGCGAAGACTGAGTCGTTTCGTTGTTTCCTTTTCTTCTTTGTTGAGTCATAGGAACCACCGTACTGTTAAGTGGGGTCCAAGTGAACTAAGTCAGAGTGACTGAAGTGATGCTCAACCCAAATCCTATGTCTTCGAGCGAAGACAATGAGAGCAAACCTTATCCAGAGCTGGATGAGTCAGCTTTGCTTGTAGCCCAAGTAAAGCTACCATGTGTGTTTGAAAAATGACCGTTGGAACACGTGTCAGTTCCTTAGTGACCAAGGGTCATTTCGGACATATCAGGTCGAGTTTCCTTGTGGCTATAAATAGCCCACCCCCTACACCATAAGTTGGTGGCTACTCAGAGTTAGTTTACGGCTTTTGTCATTTTAAGAGCAACCCACCTCGAAGCCTTTGAGAGAGAAATCCTTGCGAGGACAAAGCCCAAACACTCAGAGCCAAAGAGTATTAGGCATCACTGAAGTCTTTTTGTCTGTGTGACTTGAAGACTTATTACACTTGAGGACTATGTATCCTCCAGCCGGTTAGGCGTCGCGTTCTGAGCATCCAAGAGTCATTGTGGATTGCCGGGTGAATGAAGTCTGTGAAGGTTCGGAAGTCTACCTTGAAGACTTACCAGAGTGATTGGGCGAGGACTGGGTGTCCTTAGCTCAAGGGGAATAAGGTGAAGACACGGTCTTCTGAGTTGAATCTCAGCCTCCCTAACCAGATGTACAGTTGTCACAGCAACTGGAACTGGTCCAACAAATCCTGTGTCTTCAACAAGTGACTGGTTCTATCTCTTCCCTCCTTTACTTTGAGTTTGTCTTCGTGAAGTCATTGCTTATCTGTCTTATCTGATTGACTTCATTGCTTGACTGCTATTGTTGATTGGCTTCATACTATCTTCCTTCCTGATCCTACTACCTAGCTGCTATTAGTCTTCGTACGTTAACACTATTGCATACTTGACTATGGCTTGCTTGTTGTAGTTTATCTTCCGCTGCATATCAATTAGGTCATTTTTATTGTTTGTCTTCGAAACTTCCACGTTTTGAAGACTTTGATAAAAATCGCCTATTCACCCCCCCTCTAGTCGATAACTAGCACTTTCAATTGGTATCAGACCAAGGTACTCCCTTGTTCTGTGTGATTCGGTTTAACCACCTGGAGTTTAGCTATGTCGACTGCAGGGATAATCAAAGTCTCCACTGCCTACCTCGTGTTCGATGGAACTGAATATCCCTACTGGAAGAATACGATGCCCATGCATCTTGAAGCCATTGATGTCGACCTCTAGTATGTCGTCAAGAATGGCGTTCCCAAAACTGGTGAAGGTGTCACCCCTACTGATGTCAAGAAGTTCATTCAACTGGACTCTACTGCAAAGAACATCATATGTGGTCATCTGACCAAAGGATAGTATGGCCGTGTGAGTGCTCTGGAAACGTCAAAGCTAGTCTGGGACTGGCTATCCAAGGTCAATGAAGGCGTCTCTACACAGAGAGACCAGAGGATCAGTGTTCTTCGCAATCTCTTCAACCGCTTCAAGAGAAACGACAATGAAAATGTCCAGCTCACGTTTGATCGCCTCACCAACACACAAATGAGCTTCAGGCTCTCGGCGCCACTGAGATCACCAAGCATGAAATCGTCAAGACGCTGCTGAGATCTCTTGACAGCTCCTTTGACACCCTTGCCCTCATGATACAAGAACGTCCTGACTTCAAGACTCTCGATCCGTCTGATATACTTGAGAGGCTCAACACACATGAGTTCCAGCTTTCTGAGAAAAGAGATATCTATGGCCCCAACTATGGCCGAACTCATGCTTTGAAGGCAAAAGTTGTTTCCTCATCTAAAGAAGAAGAATCTGACTGCGGTTTTGATGATCCTGAAGACATTGGAAGGAACTTGCTATGCTTGTAAAGAAGTTCCAGAAATTCACCAAGAAGAAGGGCTTCAGAAAGTCTTCACGATCCAGTTCAAGAAATGATGAAGCTTCCACTCAAGACAACAAGAAGAGAACATGTCACAAGTGTAAGAAGCCTGGGCACTACATCTCTGAGTGTCCTCAGTGGGACAAGAAGAAGAAGAAGAAGAAGAGCAAGGAATATGACTCTGATGACAAGAAGAAGAAGAAATCATCAAAGACTTCTTCCAAGTCCACAT
This sequence comes from Triticum aestivum, assembly GCF_018294505.1. Classification (NCBI taxonomy): domain Eukaryota; kingdom Viridiplantae; phylum Streptophyta; class Magnoliopsida; order Poales; family Poaceae; genus Triticum; species Triticum aestivum. The sequence continues at coordinate 305,469,969 of NC_057813.1, read as the reverse complement.
CAAAGTCTTCATCTCATAAGAAGAGCTCATCTGGCAATGCTCGTGCTTTTGTTGGCAAGGAAATGGATTCAGAGGAGGAGTCTGCTTCTGAGGAGGTGGAAGTGGAGTCTGGAGAAGAGTCCGACTCTGGCGTTGCAAGTCTGGCTCTAGCCACAGCCTACGTTGCCAAGTCCATCTTCAACACTGAAGACAATGACTCCCACACCAACGCTGATGATGACAAGGACGATCTTGCTCCCACCTACTGCTTCATGGCACGCGGTGCCAAGGTAAAATCATGCGATGCTTACTTTCAAACATCAAGTGAAGATGACTCTGATTGTGAATCTAAACCCAGCTATAAAACACTTGCTAAAATTGTTACTGAACAACAAAGGGCTATGGAACATACTCCAAAACTGTTAGACAAAAGCGATGACCTGTTGGATGCGGAAATGACACGTTCATAGTCCTTAGTTGAAGACATAAAAAATCTTCATGCTAAGTATCAAGAACTTGAAAGTCTTCATGAGACGCTCTCAACCACTTATGAAAAGCTCTCCTATGATTATCTTCAAAGGAAGCAAGAGCTTGAGAAATTGAAAGCGACTCATGAAGATCTTCAAAAAGAGAATGCGTCATTTCGCGCTCAACAGATCAGTTCCGCTCAGGATGGATTTGAACGACCATGTTTAAAATGCATTGAGCGTGATAACGCTGCCTCTGTTGCTGAATGTTCCACTGCTACTACTGTTGCTCTGTCTTCAACTACTGATGTGGTCACTAACCCCTCTGTTGAGGATACCACTACTATTGCTGATGAAAATGCTAGGTTGAAGACATTTCTTGAAACAGGGATGTACAAAAGTCTGAAAGGGCATCAGACACTTTGCGATGTCCTCAAAAAGCAGATTCTGAACCGAAACCCTAGGAAAGAGGGTGTTGGGTTCGAGAGGAAAATGAATGCTGATGGTTCCTACTGGAAGCCTGAGCAGTATCCAAAAACCACATGGGTTGCTGCAAAGGAACCTTCAGTGGATCCATCCACTTTATCTGGTTTTACCTGTGCTAATCCTATTATCATTGATGAATCCTTTGATGCAAACTATAAACTGTTCAAAAATCAGAACAGTGAAGTGTTTGCCAGGTATATTGGTACTAACTGCAGGAATGGACCGCCAATGAAGAAGATCTGGGTTCCCAAAAGTTGTCTTGAGAATCTTCCTGTGAATGTTGTCATGACACCACCAGGGAAGAAGACAAACCCCAGACCAAAGGAGTCACATGGTACAACGGCTTCATACGGAAACAGGACTCACTTGAGTCACCCTAACGCCAGTGTTTTGCAGGGAAATCATGCTCAAACTTATGAATATGAGCGTGTGTCTTCAAACCGCTATGTTCATAGGACAAAGAACTTTTCTGCTTATTCACATGAGTATCATTCATCTCCTGCAAGGCTATTTTCTAGGGCTCCAAAGCCGAAATTCTCAGATGCTGCACTTAGACTCATTGCTTCTAAGCCACCCTTGAAGATGTGGGTGGTGAAGAAAAACTAACTCTGTTTTGCAGAATATGGTCTCCAGCCAGCAATCAAAGGCGTCCGATATAATTGCTGGGGACCTAAAACACAAAGGGACGCATGATAAAATGACTTACTATGTATTCCACATATGAATCGCTTACCTGTCATACTGTGTGCTAACTTTCATCTATGCTGTGATAATCCATGTGTGCATCAACTGCTTATGCTTCACAACATACCTTGTGAAGCCTATCCTCCTAACTGCACTGTAGGGTATGACACCTCGTGCTTCAGAATGGATTATGGACAGCGGATGCACTAATCATATGACTGGTGATCGAAGTCTTCTCATGGACTCAAACTTACGTCCATCCGACAAGAGTCAAATCACATTTGCTGACACTAGTAAAGGCAAGGTATTGGGTCTAGGTAGAGTTGCAATCTCAAAGGATCAACACATGGATAAAGTGATGCTTGTTGAATCCCTTGGATTCAACTTAATGTCTATCTCAATGCTTTGTGACTTAAACATGATTGTGATATTTGGAAAATATCCTTCCCTTGTACTAATGGAATCTGACAAGTCTCTAGTCTTTGAAGGGTATAGGAAAGGTGATCTATACATGGTAGATTTCTCAGCAGGTCCACAGCTTGCCGTATGTCTTCTTGCAAAAGATTCAGAATGCTGGCTCTGGCATCGAAGGCTGGGGCATGCTGGCATGAGGAACTTGCACACTCTTGTCAAGAAGAAGCATGTCATAGGCATCGAAGGTGTCAAGTTCAAGAAAGATCATTTTTGTGGTGCTTGCGAAGCTGGGAAGATGACGAGGGCCAAGCACCCCTCGAAGACAATCATGATGACATCTCAACCCTTCGAGCTGTTGCACATGGACTTATTTGGTCCTACTCACTACTCCACCCTCACAACAACGATGTGTCTCTATGGCTTCGTCATTGTTGATGACTACTCAAGATACACATGGGTGCACATAATTCTCTACAAGACTGAAGTACAAGATGTCTTCAGACGATTCGCCAATCGAGCAATGAACAATTATGGCGTCAAGATCAAGCATATCAGAAGTGATAACGACACTGAATTCAAGAACACCGGCATTGATCTTTATCTGGATACAATGGGAATCACTCATGAATTTTCTGCTCCGTACACACCTCAGCAAAATGGCATTGTTGAGCGCAAGAACAGAACCCTCATTGAGATGGCTCGAACAATGCTCGACGAGTACAAGACACCAAGAAAGTTCTGGCCTGAAGCTATTGATACTGCATGTCACATCATCAACCGTATTTACATCCACAAGCTTCTGGGCAAAACATCCTATGAGCTCCTTACTAGCAAGAATCCAAATGTCAGCTACTTCAGAGTTTTTGGTGCTAGATGCTGGATCAAGGATCCCCATCACAAGTCAAAATTTGAACCCAAAGCTCACGAAGGCTTCATGCTCGGCTATGGAAAGGATTCACACTCTTACAGAGTCTTCAACCTCTTCCACTACAAAATCGTTGAAACATTGGATGTGCGATTTGATGAAACCAATGGTTCACAACGAGAGCTCCTGCCAAGCACACTAGATGAAGCTCCTTCCAGTGAATCTATCAAGCTGATGGGAACTGGTGAAATCATGCCCTTTGAAGCACAGCCTGAAGAGGAACTTATCATTTCTGCACCAAACCAACCTGAAGATAATGCTCAGACCGAAGACAATCCTCCCAATGATGACAATGATCAACATGAGCAAGGGCTTCGTCCAGTTCATCCTCGTGTTGCAAATGAGGTACAAATTGAGAAGATAATTGATAGCATCAACACACCTGGTCCGCTTACTCGCTCAGGAGCAACACAGTTAGCAAATTTCTGTGGGCATTTTTCATTTGTATCAATATCTGAACCCAAGAAAGTTGCTGAAGCCTTTATGGAACCTGAATGGATTCAAGCCATGCAAGAAGAACTTCAACAGTTCAAGCTGAATAATGTTTGGGAACTTGTCAAGTGCCCTGACCCTCGCAAGCATAACATTATTGGCACTAAATGGATATATCTGAACAAGCAAGATGAGCATGGTCAAGTCATTAGAATCAAAGCACGTCTAGTGGCACAAGGATATACTCAAGTTGAAGGAATTGACTTCGATGAAACCTTTGCTCCTATGGCTAGGCTTGAAGCTATTCGCATACTGCTAGCCTATGTGAATCACCACAACATCCTGCTATATCAAATGGATGTGAAAAGTGCTTTCCTCAATGGAAAAATTGAAGAAGAAGTGTATGTTGCTCAACCACCTGGCTTTGAAGATCCAAAACATCCTGATATGGTGTACAAACTCAACTAAGCACTGTATGGCCTCAAACAAGCTCCTCGCGCTTGGTATGATACAATCAAAGACTTCCTGAAGAGCAAAGGCTTCAAACCAGGATCCCTAGATCCCACACTCTTCACGAAGACATATGATGGTGAACTCTTTGTGTGCCAAATATATGTGGATGACATAATCTTTGGCTGCACCAACCAGAAGTACAGTGATGAGTTTGGATACATGATGCAAGAGCAATATCAGACGTCCATGATGGGTGAGCTGAAGTTCTTCCTTGGTCTTCAAATTCGTCAGCAAAGAAATGACATCTTCATATCTCAAGAAAAATATCTCAAAGACTGTCTGAAGAAGTTCGGTATGCAAGATTGCAAAGGTTACACGACGCCAATGCCAGCCAAACATCATCTTGGTCCCGACGACAATGGTAAAGAGTTCGATCAAAAGGTATACCGCTCCATGATTGGTTCTTTACTTTACCTATGTGCATCTAGGCCAGATATTATGCTTAGTGTTTGCATGTGTGCTTGATTCCAAGCGGCACCAAAGGAATCGCATCACTTAGCTGTGAAGCGAATTCTTAGATATTTGGCTTACACCCCAACACTCAGATTATGGTATCCAAAGGGCTCAAGGTTTGATTTGGTTGGATTCTCAGATGCTGATTATGCTGGTGACTAGGTGGATCGCAAGTCAACATCAGGAACATGTCACTTTCTGGGACGATCACTTGTCTGTTGGTATTCAAAGAAGCAGAACTGTGTATCACTCTCAACTGCTGAATCTGAATACATTGCTGTTGGATCTTGTTGTGCTCAGCTTCTGTGGATGAAGCAAACTCTCAAGGACTATGGCATCGATTTGAAGCAAGTCCCTCTCTTCTGCGACAACGAAAGCGCCATCAAGATAGCCAACAATCCAGTTCAGCACTCGAAGACAAAGCACATTGAAATTCGTCATCATTTTCTCAGAGATCATGTCACGAAGAAAGATATTGACATCATTCACGTCAACACTGAAGAGCAACTGGCAAATATCTTCACAAAGCCCTTGGATGAGAAAAGGTTTTGCAAGTTACGGTGTGAGCTAAATATCTTGGAATCCTCAAATGTCCTATGATCAGGCACACATCCTAACACTTATGCATGTTGATGACTTAGATGTGCAACACACGAAGTAAAGTATATCTTCAATCAATGAAGACTTACATTCTGAGTGTGAATACATTAACATGGAATTTGACTTCGGAGCGCCACGATAATTGTGCGCCGTGTCTGGGTCTAATACTTCCTATAAGGTGGTGATGCCACCACCAAAATTTCTTGGTTTGAAGTGTTTCACTCATGGCGTTATTGTTGAATATCTTCGCATATTGATTTGTCTTCAACTTTCAACTTATCTTCATGATTTACTTCACTATGTTAAGTTGATTGCCTTCTCATATATATATACTAGTATTTTGTCCTCTACAGCATTCACTTATAGCCATGTCTTCACTGTTGAATCTTTTGAACTAAGTGAATGTGATCGGACCCTAATCTCTCTATGCTTACTATCTCAAACTCTATCTGTCCAAATCATATGCATTCTGTTGAAACTGTCGAATGTCTTATCTGCATCCTTGTCAGCAGAAGACACAGAAACAAACATCAAGTCCTATTTTAATGATTCATCTTTATTGTCGATATCCGGAGAAGCCGGAACAACCATCCAACAAACTTGGCGGGCGTGGGAACGTGGGACAACTCTAAATATGTTGCATGTTTGCCACGTGTCCCACGGATGTGAACAGACAGGGGCACCTGCGTAATTGCGGTGTGCTGCACACCTACTTATAAATACGTGTCCCCTGCGGTCAAGAAAACCTTCTTCCACCTCTCCACCTCGTCAAAACCCTAGCGCCACCGCTATCTCTCGACGATGCCGGCGACGAAGTGCTTAGCTGCTGCGACTTCTCCAACACCGTCCTCACGCCGGCCGCGGGCATCGTCCTCTCCGCCGCCGCTGTAGGTGTCCTCCGTCGCCAAGTTAGGGCACGGTGGACTGAACTGCTCGGTCTCCAAATTCTTCCCATCTAGCAGTTCTTCGTGTGGTAAATATAACTCTATTTTTACCAGCTTTTTGATCCTCAATGATTCATCCAATTTATCAAAATTGGCTTCTGTCTATACAAAGTTAGATCTACTCTGTCTGCATGTCATACTGCCTAGTATATTCACTTAAGCTTCACATCTAGTTAGATTCCTCACTTGTACTTATTCACAGATTCGTACAAATCTGGAACCGACTCTCAACATATAAGTGAATGTCTTCGCAACATGAGGTCAATGTCTTCAAATTGATTTATCTTCAAAATCTTCTGAGAATGCATATGACCTCTTCCCCTTCCCTCGCATCTCTAATGCTGTCACAGGTACATGTCTATGGGAGAATCCCTAGGTTCTCATAGTCTGCATTCGTTTGCAGAATTCTTACAGCAACACATTGATTCTCCTAAAGCCAGTTCCTGTCTAACCAGCAAGAGAAAGCCCTTGAAGCCTTTGAACATATTGAAGCCATTCAGTTTGAAGTTCATGGCTGCAGAGAAATCAGTAAGGAAGGGTGGCAGACAACATCGTGGGGGAACTTCAAAGGATCTGCCTGATGATCTTGCTGAAATCTACAAAACAGATCCTGAAGAGGATTACAATCAGCGCAAGACTCGAATCCAATGGATTCAATGCTATGTGGCTGAACAATGGTTCAAGTATAAGTTTGTGACCCAGGAGTACGTAGAGAAGAATGCGATCAAGAGTCCTTGGGGTGATATTCTCTATCGAGGCATTCCCCCCAAGAACAAAGCTAAAGCCATTGCGCAAGAATTCTATCCTTGCATGGTCCGTGGACCACAGCCTGAAGAAGCCGACCCATCATCATTGCTTTGGTGTCGTGACGACAATCTCTTCAAGCGCAACTTCCAATTTGCTAAGGCTTTGGCTAAGGAAAACAAGAAGTCATGGGGATTAGACTTCAATCCTGGTCCCTCCGCTCCTCGTGATGATGGCACACGTGAAGCTGAAGAAAACAGAATTGGCCCCTTTGCAAACCTTGATGGCCTCATCTCCTACATCTTGGTACAAGGTGCCAAAGTGGATATTTCTGACAATGATGCTGATTCTGATGAAGCCCCAGCTCCTCCTCCAAGGCCGCAGAAGCCAAAGAAGATTAAGGCTTCATCATCAGCTGCACATCCAAAAGCTTCTCGTGTGAAGCCACTGGCCACTGCACCTCCTGAAGTCAGTGTGCAGTCTGAAGATCTTTCCCGTATCTCCAAGAAGACGGAGAAGAAAAAGAAAATCGTCAAGAGTACTGATCAGGCTTTGACTCCTGATGCTATTCTGCGTGAAGAGCCCATTGATCTGTCCAGCGATGACGATCTTGCAGATGATGCTCTTGAGCAACTGATCACGAGCAAGGAAGAAGCAGAGATCTTCAACAACTTCCCTCTCTTTAACGTGGCAATCATCCATAACTTCATTGATGAGTGGTTTGACACACCAAATCTCAGCTTTGATGATCTGCAACTTCCAATTGGCCTCAGCGTCGCCTTCAATGGCGCCATTGCTTCTAAGCTAGCTATTGCTCAGCGCATCGTCGAACTGAAGCACAAAATTGACTATGAAAAGGCTTAGTTCAAGAAGCATGTGGCCACGCTCAACGTGCAAGATGTCAGAAACTTCAAGATCATGCTGCACGAGCTCAAAGAAGCCTTTCACAAGAAACATGAAGAAGCTCGAGGCTCCAGAGAGCGTATGAAGAGTCTAGCTGACAAGTGTGTGCTTGCCTACAATGAGGCTAAGAAGCGCAAGGCTCTTGGTCATCCTGGCATCGACCCCAGGATGGCTGCAAAGAAGAAGAAATCAACTGTCCAATTTGCACCTTCAAGGCCAGATGAACTTCGCATTGTCTTCCCAAGCGGCATGACTGGCTCGAAGCCAAGAGTCACATCAACTGCTTCAGAACAGAAGAAGACGAGGGTTGCAGAGGCTGAAGCCAGAAAATGGAAAACCTCAGAAGCCTCTGAAGCTGCTCCCTCCAAGAAGAAGCGCATGATCAAGAAGAGTCGGGCTGCTCCCACAGAGCCCCTTGTTGTTGAACCCATCTCAGTGGTTCGTCCTGCATATGCATCCCAAGAACTTCGCATGACTGTTCATGAGCCTGCTTTCACAGAGGCTCCTGAAGCTGAAGAGATTGGTCATCATGACTCCCCCAGTACTCCCCCAGCCATCCCATCACTGTTGAAGACATTGGTCATCATGACAATGTTGAAGATGATGAAGTTCTTCCTCAAATTGAATATAATGTGGTATCATCGCCTGTTCGTACGAACAGCGAACTCATCAGCATTGGTCGTCCTCTGACGCCAATTGCCCAGGATGCTTCATGGGCTGATCACCCGCAACACCAAGACTCCCCCAGTACTCCCCAACAACAACAAACCACACTATCCGTACAAGTTGAAGAGGATGAGGACCTGCCCACTCCATCTCCAAAGGCGTCGCCTGTACTACAAAGGCTTCGCGAAGGACCAAGGCCTCAAGTCCCTCTTCTGAGCGTTCCAGAAGGAGAAGTGCATCATCAACCTGTTGCACGTCAAGTGTTTTCAGAAGCCACTCTTGCTGTGAATGTCTCCATGTCTGAAGCCCCAGCTGCTGAAGACAATCAGGCTGCATCAGCCGATGAAGAACGTCAACAAGAACGTGTCCATACTCCCCTCATTCCTGAAGAAACTGTTCATGAAGTGAACGTGTCTGTGCCTGACCCTCCAGCTCAGCAAGTGGAGGTTGAAAATCCTGAAGCTGCCACTACCAACGCAAGTGAAGCTCATGATGTTGTCATGACTGAAGCTAATGTGGAGGTTGAACAAAACAGTGTGCTTGAAACCAATGAGGCAACTGCTCCTGAAACACATGTTGTGCAGCCTGAAGCCTCAGCTGCTACCACTGCTCCTGTTCCGCCACCAAGGCCCTATACAATCGAGCAAGCATACAACCATGGCGAGCTGATCACAGTAAGATGGCCCGTTCTGGTCCCTCCGCCTATTGTCTCTGGTCCTCAACTTGACTATCACATTGAGCATAGGCCTCAGGTCCAGAAGCCCAAGCCAAGATTGCCAAGGTTTCCTGGTATTGCCACATCTGTCGGGTCCTTCAATGCAAATGGCTTCAAGAGCCACAACACATTCTCTGACAGCTCAAAGAACCCCTACACGAAGCCAAGAATATCATCAGATCGGTTCTGGAGTCATCAGCAGCGAAGCTATTACTCCTGTGTTCTGTATGATCAAGGGCACATCTTCCCTCATATGCACCTCGACACTGAAGCCATTGCTGGACTGCCGTGCTTAGAAGAAGCACTTGATTGTTTTCGTGATGCTGGTCTACTCATCTTTGTCACAGACAAAGAACATTGGAATGAAGAGCTATTGCTTCAATTCTATGCTACCCTCCACATTCGCGGCTACAACAGAGATATCAAGACCTGAGTTCTCGAGTGGATGACAGGAAATGTTCATCATGAAGCCAAAGCTCTTGACATCATTGAGCTTACAGGCCTATCCACTCCTGGAGATCTATATGAACCTGGTTGTCAAAAACACCGCAATGCACTGGAAAAGCATCTTCCATAATCCTGAACCCAATATGAGCCAGATGTTGAGCATGATGAAGCCTTTGCCACGTGATGCTGAATATCCAAAGGAGTTCTTTGTTGATGACCTTGAGTATCTACCGCGCACTATATATCATATCATCAGGTGGACTCTATGGCCGATCAAAGGACATTCATCAGCTGCAAAACTCGAAGGAGCCATGAAGACATTGGTCTTTTACATCCTCAATGGCATCAGCTTCAATGCACATGATTTCTTCATCAGGCAACTGGCTGCATCTGGATCTGACCTCTTCGGACTGAAATTCTATGCTCCATGGGTAATGCGCCTCATCAAGCAACACTCTGCTGTCAACTATCAACCATCTGCTCGCAATCATGTGATCTTCCTACCAGAGGTTGATATGTCAGTTGAAGCCATATACCCTGAACCTGCCAAGAAGCCTCTTTGTCTTCAGAATGCTGAACATCAAAGCTTCACTCAGCCTATGGAAGGAGTCCAAGCTGTCACGCGTGTCTATCCGATGGCTGGAAGTATTCGTCTGCCTCATCGTGCATCAACTGAAGCCACTGCGAGCACAATTGCTCAAAGGCCTCGGAAGCGCTCTCGGGTCCTCAATGACCGAGAACTTCTTGTGGCCCTACATCAGAAGCAAGATAAGCATCATTTTTGGCTGAAGCGTCAGATGCAAAGCCTCTTGGTGGATGTAAATCGCATTCGAAACCTTGCCACCAAGAATGCATTTGTCACTCACGAAACTTGTCGACGTTCATGGAAGAGTTTGACCCTACTCAGTGTTGAAGCTGATCTTCAAGACGATGGCTTCACGGAAAGATTAAAGTTTGACTCCACTCCTCCACGGAATGCTGTCCTACGAAGAACTCCATCTCTTGAAGACTCTGATTATTCTTCCTCCACGGCAACTGTCAATGCCAATGTCATCGATGATGAAGATGATGCTACTTCACCGCCCCCTACTTCTGCACGCATCGACACTGCACCAAGTTCGTCTGCACCGCCAAACAACAACGACAACCCTGCTGCTTCAACTACTCCTCATGAGGACGAGTAGATGCTCTATGTCTTCAAACCTTTTTGGTCATTACCGACAAAAGGGGGAGAAGCATATGAGTTGATAGTCTTCAAGCGGGTTCATAAGGGCGGTTGCTTTGTATTTTTGCCTAGTGCTTACAACTCTTGCTTTTTGATACACTTTGTTCTTTGAGTTGTAACACTTAAACTTGATGGTTGTCTGCTACTTATTTGCGTTTCCACATGCGATGATAACTTCCGCACTTAGATCATTCTGCAGACATCCATTTTTCATTATGCATGTCATTCTCTTAGCTATATCGTTTCATGCATGATGAATTATCTTCATAAGTTGAAGAGGATCTCCACAAGTACAACCTGCCATGTGCATTTGCATTCCAAAAGGAAATTATTTATATGCACATCTTCAGGGGGAGCCCTTGCCACTTATGAAGACAATACGCTATCCTTTACAATTTCACATACTTCTTTCCCGTTGAAAACTTCAACCAGTTTGTCATCAATCACCAAAAAGGGGGAGATTGTAAGTGCATCTAGTGCCACCCCTAGTTGGTTTTGGAGTATTGACGACAAAGTTGGTTGAGGGACTAATGCGTTTGTGAGAATTACAGGATAACGCAGGTAGTGTCCCTCATTGATTCGGTTTACCTACCGGAGATGACCCCTAAAAATGTATGAAGACATTGAAGACAATGATGGTGTGCGAAGATATTCACACTGAAGTCTATGACATGAGAAGACATTGAGTGAAGACTATGGAGCGCGAAGACTGAGTCGTTTCGTTGTTTCCTTTTCTTCTTTGTTGAGTCATAGGAACCACCGTACTATTAAGTGGGGTCCAAGTGAACTAAGTCAGAGTGACTGAAGTGATGCTCAACTCAAATCCTATGTCTTCGAGCGAAGACAATGAGAGCAAATCTTATCCAGAGCTGGATGAGTCAGCTTTGCTTGTAGCCCAAGTAAAGCTGTCGTGTGTGTTTGAAAACTGACCGTTGGAACATGTGTCAGTTCCTTAGTGACCCAGGGTCATTTCAGACATATCAGGTCGGGTTGCCTTGTGGCTATAAATAGCCCACCCCCTACACCATAAATTGGTGGCTGCTCAGAGTTAGTTTACGACTTTTGTCATTTTAAGAGCAATCCACCTCGAAGCCTTTGAGAGAGAAATCCTTGCGAGAACAAAGCCCAAACACCCAGAGCCAAAGAGTGTTAGGCATCACTGAAGTCTTTCTGTCTGTGTGACCTAAAGACTTATTACACTTGAGGACTGTGTATCCTCCAGCCGGTTAGGCGTCGCGTTCTAAGCATCCAAGAGTCATTGTGGATTGCCGGGTGAACGAAGTCTGTGAAGGTTCGAAAGTCTACCTTGAAGACTTACCAGAGTGATTGGGCGAGGACTGGGTGTCCTTAGCTCAAGGGGAATTGTCACGACCGGTTTTTCAATAAAATACTTTTTGAGAAAATCTATCTTTAGATCCCAGTATAGGAAAAGTTATCCTCACTGGTAGACAAGTACTTGATAAACAGAGGACTAGTAGCATTAAATATATTACAGGGTTGAGCTGAGGCTGCTCAACAATTTATTACGAACTCACCAATATTTTATATAAGGGCGGTTATGACACAGGGGTGTGGTGACATGCTACTAGCTTCAGATAAAAAGTGGTGGTGGATAACTTGACTCCTAACTGGCAGCTCATCGAGCGTCGAGGTGAGGCTCGATGTATTTATTTCTGGGGTGGCGGAAGCGGATATAATACAGTGACCAAATGCAGGATCGCACGGGACTGACTGGGACTCCTCTAGGCGTCGGACTCGCTATCGAACTCTTCATCCATGAGATCGGCTTCATCAACATCTGGCCAAATCAACAAGCCAGGTGAGTACTTTGAAAGTACTCGCAAGACAGTTTAGACAAAAGATATAACAAATGTATGCATGAATGCGTCATGAGCAAAAATAATGATGCTCATTCCAATAATAATATTTTTGCACGACTTGATAAGTAAAACAAATAACTGAAAAACGGATCCGGTGCTGGAGCGATGCCTCGAAAGGTAAACAAATAAAGCTCATGCCGCAGTCGGGCGTCTAAGCGACACCACATAAAGGGCTTATAAAAGAAATGCCACAGTCGGACGTCTGAGCGACATCGCAGAAAGGGCTTATAAAAGAAGTGCCACAGTCGGGCGTCTCAGCGACACCACTTAAAGGGCTTATAAAAGAAATGTCACAGTCGGACGTCTGAGCGACATCGCAAAAAGGGCTTATAAAAGAAATGCCACAGTCGGACGTCTGAGCGACGTCACAGAAAGGGCTTGTAAAAGGAATGCCATAGTCGGACGTCTGAGCGACGTCACAGAAAGGGCTTGTAAAAGAAATGCCACAGTCGGACGTCTGAGCGACATCACAGAAAGGGCTTATATCAAATGTAAATAACAAGTCTGCCATAGTCGGACGTCTGAGCGACATCACAGAAAGGGCTTATATCAAATGTAAATAACAGGTTAGTTCCTCCACAAGAATAAACTTTTAACCGGATTTAAAACTCATGTAGTCCACCGGGTTTTGTCACTGAGGCTGATATCTGACAAGATAAGATGAACACAGTACTTGGACATGTACAAGATGATTTAAAGGATTTGTGACTCTGCAGAGTTTGTACTAACTGGCCACAGCCAACGGATTTCCGTAGTCACAAAGGACTAGTTCCGTTTATGGTATTTCGGTAGAAACACATTTAACCAGTACACACCCATTCCACCTCACGATGCCAGGAATCACCCTAGACAACGTCCAAGAAAAACTTTGAGACGGGGAGGTCACAACCTCGAATAGCATGGGATCAAATTTCTATACGCGCGCTCTAAGGGGTGCCCCCCTCTCGGTCCCAACCGGAAACACCCATGCCCCCTGACCGGATGACGGGCTTTAATCCAGGGCCATGGAACCCTCATCCCGTCCTCTCTATTTGGTGTGTACCAGGAAAACGGTTTGCAACTTACTAGGCCATATTCCTTGCGGAAAACATGTGGCAGCACAGGAATGGAAATGAATGGGAATGTGATTTGATTCACGATGACACTAAAGTCAAAATAGACTGGCCTAAGACTGGCATGTCACTACACTGCCATCTTACCCATCGTCATGCCATCACATGGCCATGCAAATATGTATCCAACAACATATGGCTTTCCGAAACTTACTTTCCACTTCTGTGCATGAAATATAACATTCAAAGAAATATTCATAAACATGCCATGAAACTCCTAAATGCAAACATGCAACAAACACTCATCATATCAAGAGTTCAAACATGTTTGCCTGGTTCGGAGTAGTCGGAGTCTAACTGGGTGAAGTTTGCGGCTCCGTCACCTCCTGCGGTATCTACGGTATAAGAAAATACGCACGTAACGTAAATACCGCGAGGTGCACAAACATAAATCCAAATAATTTTCAAATAAATCTGATAAAAAACTAAACAAAATTTTAAAGAGAACAGAAAAAGAATCAAACAAAAATCCTTTTTTGTTTAAAAGTTATAAAGGTTTTGATTCAGGGACCTTTCTGTAATGAAACGGAAAACTCTCAGGGGGTTCTGCAGAAAAGTCCAGAAAATGATTTGTTTAAAAGAAAAGAATGAGAGACTGACAGGTGGGTCCCACCCGTCAGGTTTGAATATTCAAACGAGGGAGACGGGGCTCGACGGCGCCCGAGAGTTGCGGTGGTCGCCGACGGCGATCCACGGCGAGGCAAGGGGATCGGGTGGTACCTCCGTGTTCAGTATGTCCTTCCGCGTCGGTGGGTGGTGGTGGTGGTCGCCGGTGAGCACTGTGTCGATGGCGGCACTTGCTCCGGCGGACGGTGGTTCGGGTAGTCGTGGACCTCATCGGAGAGAGCTGCTGGGTCAAATTGGAGTGGGGGTTAGTCTCCTATAGGTGCCATGAGGCTACGGGCAAGTCTAGGGCAGTGGAGGAGTTCTCACCGGAGAGAACGCTGCCGGAGCCCAAGGCGGACGGAGGTGGCCGGAGTGGAGGAAGAAGGGCCCCTCGAGGCTTTTCCAGTGGCTGGGCGGGGTCTGGTGAGGTGGTGGTGATGTGCGGGATCGAGAGCGAGCTCGGAGGCGCTATTTATTGCCGGCCTGAGGCGGTTGCCGTGAACGGGATAAGTCCGACGAGCGATTACGGCGGCGCTGTGGCTGGGCGGTTGGTTTAAGGGCTTGAGCATCGTCTAGACGGAGCACTGGTTCCATTCCAGTGCCTAACTCAACATGGCAAGGGTGGTTACGGCCTGTCCCCGACGGAACGGCCGTACGGCACGTCGGCGGCAGAGAGCGCGCCCTGAGCGTGCCAGGCCACGGCGACGGTGCTGCATGCGTGCGCTGGAAAGGGAGATGGCCACGCAGAGCTCTCAGGTGGTTTGGGCGGTGCCGAACGGCGTTATGCCGCAAGATGCCCCCTGTCGGCCGCCACGGGAGGCTCTGCCGCCGCGGAAGACGCCGGCGCAGGCGGGCCAGGGTGCCACCGACGCCAGGAACGAGCCAAGCGCGCGTGTGGTGCTCCGGACAGGGAGGAAGGGCCGTGCACAAAGCGCCAGGCGCACAGTCGACATGTGACTGAACCCTGACGAAGAAACGACACTGAACTTACTGAATTTGTGAAGATGCACAGTAACAGTGCAGGCCAGGTGTTCGACAGAATGATTTTGGCATGTGGGGATTGTTCCTTGAGCTGGTTTTTGGTGGAGTGGTCTCTCATTGCGACTGGGGGTTGCCTGAATTTTGGTGGAATTTTTGGAGAAGTGGAGATATGAATTTCACCAAATTTGACAAATCTGGTCCAAACTTGCAGAGGGTGAAATTTGAAAATTTTGAAAAGAAGAAGAGTGGATCTTGATGGTTCTAGGTTGTGGGTGCTAAGGACTATCCAGAGGAGTTGATTTGAGACCAAAGTTCAAAGGCATTAAGGTACTTGCTTTGCAAATTACCTAGGCTCAAAATAAAGGGCAGCATTGCTTTGGGAAAAGAAATAAATGAGATAAAATCCAAAAATGGATTTAACTAGTTGGGACAGAATGTTAGGGTTGTCCCAAAGTGGAAGGAGGGGTTTTGGGAGAATTTTACCACAAGAGGCATGGTAAAAACAAGAAGGGATCAAAACCAAAGAAAAGCCCAAAACTAAAAAGGTTTTCTTTTTAGAAGAAACTAAATCCAAGAAAAGATTTTGAGAGGGAAAACTCAGAAGAGAGGTTTTTAAGAAGGGTTTAAATGACCTTCTTTAAACCAAGCAAGGCTCTTGCTGAAAACAAAAACCACAAAATTTTTGGAGTGTCACAGCACCTACCCCCTTAGGAAAAATCTCGTCCCCGAGATTTCAGCTGATCCTTAAACAGGTGTGGGTGCTCCGTCCGAAGAAAATCCTCTCTCTCCCAAGTTGCTTCATTCTCGGTGTGATTGCTCCACTGAACTCTGAAAAACTTGATGGTTTTCTGTCGGGTCCTCCTCTCAGACTCTTCTAATATTTTTATTGGGTGTTCCCGGTAGGTGAGGTCTGGTTGTACTTCAATATTTTCATGTGATACTTGCTTCTCTGGGTTGCTCACGTACTTTCTCAACTGCGAGATGTGGAACACATTGTGGATATCGGATAAATCCCTAGGTAGGTCTAGCTGGTAGGATACCGTGCCTCTTCGGGCCACTATACAGAATGGTCCAATGAATCTTGGTGCTAGCTTTCCCTTAATCCTGAATTGTTGCAGACCCCTCATAGGAGAAACTCTTAGGTATACAAACTATCCGGGTTCAAAACTGATTTCCCGATGCTTTCGATCGTAATAACTCTTTTGCCGACTTTGAGCTATCTTGAGTCGATCTCTAATCGTCTTAACTTTCTCCTCAGCCTCTTTGAGCATATCTGGGCCGAAGATGTGGCTGTCCCCGGTTTCTGACCAGTTAAGCAGGGTACGACATCTTCTCCCATACAGAGCTTCAAAGGGTGCCATTTGCAAGCTGGCTTGATAACTGTTGTTGTATGCGAACTCTGCATATGGCAAACTTTCTTCCCAACTGGTTCCGTAGGTGAGGACACAGGCTCTCAGCATGTCTTCTAGAATTTGGTTTACACGTTCAGTTTGCCCATCAGTCTGGGGGTGGTATGCGGTACTGAATGCTAGTTGGGTTCCCAGTGCCTGTTGTAGGTGATCCCAAAATCTAGAGACGAACTGTGTGCCTCTGTCGGATATGATAGTCTTTGGGACTCCATGCAGGCAGACGATACGGGCAAGATAAAGTCTGGCCAGTCTCTGAGTGGTGTGAGTTGTCTTCACCGGGATAAAGTGTGCTACTTTAGTTAATCTGTCGGTGATGACCCATATGGCATTATTTCCGTGTCGTGACCGTGGTAGTCCAACAATGAAATCCATTCCAATCTCGTCCCACTTCCACTCGGGTATCTTGTTTGGCTGTAACAGCCCGGCTGGTTTCTGGTGCTCAGCCTTGATGCGTTGACAAGAGTCACAGCATGCAATGAACGTGGCTATGTCTCTCTTCATACCGTGGCACCAAAATTTTTCCTGAAGGTCTTTGTACATTTTTGTTCCTCCAGGGTGGATTGAATATGGAGCGGTGTGGTTTTCAGCCAGAATCTGTTGTTTGAGGTCCTTGATATTTGGTACGCACGGTCTCTCTCCGTACCACAATATTCCTCGCTCATCTACGTTGAATTCTGAGGCCTTGCCCAAACTCACTTTCCTTTTTATGCCATCAATGCTGGGGTGTCCATGCTGAGCCTCCTTAATCTTTTCCATCAGGGTAGGCTGTATTTCCAAATTCGACACACTGCCTTCGGTGACCATTATTAAATTGAGTTTGGCAAATTCCTATTGAAATTCTGGCCTCAAATTTGGTATACTGTCGTTGTCTGGGCTAGGATTCCGACTAAGGGCATCTGCCACAACATTTTCTTTTCCGGGATGATAGTGAATTCCAACATCATAATCCTTCACCAACTCCAACCAGCGTCGTTGCCGTAAATTAAGTTCTGGCTGTGTGAAAATATACTTAAGACTCTTATGGTCTGTGTATATTTCACAACGATTTCCAAGTAGAAAGTGTCTCCATTCCTTGAGTGCATGGATGACCGCTGCCAATTCTAAGTCATGAGTGGGATAATTCTCCTCATGCTTGCGAAGTTGTCTGGAGACATACGCAACTACCTTGCCTTCTTGCATCAATACGCATCCGAGGCCTTTCCGGGATGCGTCACAATATACCTCAAAATTCTTGTGTATGTCTGGCACAATTAATACTGGTGCCGTTGTTAATTTCCTTTTTAGCTCTTGGAAGCTTTTCTCACATGCTTCCGTCCATTCAAACTTCTTGCCTTTCTTGAGCAACTGCGTCATTGGCTTTGCTATGGTGGAGAATCCTTCGATAAATCTCCGGTAATAGCCAGCTATTCCCAAGAAACTTCGTACGTCCATTATGCTAGATGGTGGTTTCCAGCGAAGTACGGCCTTGACCTTTTCCGGTTCTACTGCAATACCTTCTTGGGTGAGTACGTGGCCCAGAAAACTCACCTGTCTTAGCCAAAATTCGCATTTGCTGAATTTGGCGTACAGTTGATGTTTCCTGAGTTCTCCTAGTACAATCCTGAGATGCTCGGCGTGCTCTTCTGGTGTTTTGGAGTATATCAGAATGTCATCGATGAATACCACAACAAACTTGTCCATATACTTCATAAATACTTTGTTCATGAGGTGAACAAAATATGCGAGGGCGTTGGTTAGCCCAAATGGCATTACTGTGAACTCATACAGTCCATATCTGGAAGTGAAGGCTGTCTTGGGAATATCTTCTGTTCGCACTTTTAATTGGTGGTATCCTGATCTCAAGTCAACTTTTGAGAAGACTTTGGCCTGTGCGAGCTGATCAAATAAATCATTTATTTGGGGCATTGGGTATTTGTTCTTGATTGTGACCATGTTAAGAGCTCGATAGTCAATACACAATCTCAGTGTTCCATCCTTTTTCTTGGCAAATAAAATTGGAGAACCCCAAGGTGAGGAACTGGCTCGTATGTATCCTTTCTCCAATAATTCTTTTATTTGCTTCTTCAATTCTACCAATTCGGATGGTGCCATTCTGTATGGTTTCTTGTAAATGGGAGCGGTTCCGAGTGCTAGCTCAATGCTGAATTCTATCTCTCGGTCCGGTGGCATGCCTGGTAGTTCTTCTGGAAATACGTCTCGAAATTCACACACTACTGGAACCTTGTTCAGCTCAGAAACGTCCACCTTGTTTAATCTGGTTGCCGAGGTATTTGTCTCTCTTTGGCTGAAACTTTTATTGTCTTCCCGTGATGGTGTGTGAGAATCACGGTCCGGTTGAAGCAGTCAATAAAACCTTTGTTGGTGGTTAACCAATCCATCCCTAGGATGACATCCAATCCTTTGCTTTCCAATACAATAAGGTTGGCGTAAAACTTCAATCCTTCAAATTCAATAACCACACCTTGACAGTAACTCTGGGTCACTTGCTTAATCCCAGGGGGCTTGATGATCATGGATTTTTCCAAGGGAAGCATCGAAAAATTATTTTGTGAAGCAAAACTCTTCCAAATGAATGAGTGAGAAGCTCCAGAATCAAACAAAGCCATGGCAGGTATTGTGTTGATGGGGTACGTACCGAGTACAATATCTGGGGCGTTCTGTGCTTCCTCTTTGGTCATGTGGTTCAGGTGACCCTTCCTGTGGTTGTTATTGGGGTTGAAATTGTTTCGCTTGGGCGCTGAATTATTGCCACCATTGTTAGGCTTCGGGGTTGAGTTCCTTGGCTTGGGGCACTGCTTGGCATAGTGCCCTTCTTCTCCACAAGCATAACAAGTAACGCCTAGGCGATATGTGAACTCCTTGTCTCTTGCATGGAAATTCTTGATTGGGCGTGAATTATTCATCGGGGTTTTGTGTGTTCCACCCTTCTGAAATTCCGTCTTGCTTCTGGGGTTGCGAGCAAAAGTAGACTGGTCCCTTTTGCGTTTGCGGAAATCTTCTAAGCTGCCTCGCTCATTTTCCAGAGTAATGGCCTTATCCACCAGTGTTTTAAAATCTGGAAAGGTATGCACAACCAGCTGGCATTTAAGTGTGGGTGCCAGGCCTTCCAAGAACTTTTCCATCTTCTTGCTCTCGGTCATGCGCTCTTCATTGGCATAGCGAGACAGTAGAGTGAATTGGCTGTTGTATTCTGACACTGTCATGGTCCTTTGCTTGAGGTCATCAAATTCTCTCTTCTTGATTTTCATAACACTCTTAGGAATGTGTGCCCCATGAAAACCTTCCTTGAAATCCTCCCAGGTTATTTCATTTTCATTGGGGTGCATGTGCAGGAAGTTTTCCCACCACGATGCAGCTGCTCCGGTGAGATAATGAGGTGCATACAATACTTTTTCACGGTCTGAACACTGTGCAATAATTAATTTTCTCTCCATGTCTCGAAGCCAGTCGTCGGCCTCAAGAGGCTTGTTAGTATGAGAAAATGTTGGGGGACGCGTCTTCTGTAACTCAGATAACTTGGATTGCTGCTGATACTGACCACGGTGATTTCCCATATTGATGAATTGGTTCATCATTTCCTGGTGTTGTTGCTGACTCTGTTCATACAGACGACACACTTGGGTAAATGATGTTTCACTGTCCTGTTGACTTGTCTGTCCCTGAGTGAAATTGTTGTTTGGTGGTGTGCCATAATTTTCTTCAGGCTGATTTGGCATGGAGCGCGTCCACGAACGAGACATCTTTCACTCTGGGGATATATTTTGTGAAACCCATAAGACAAGAAAGAGAGTCACAAAATTTAATAAAATCACACGTAAAGAAATTTTTAAAACTCCAGGATTTTTTTTGAAAATACACGATTGCACGCGGAGAAGGACTATTACATATCTTACACGCAAGCATAATTATACATTACATCACTCAGGATATGCGTACATAATCCTGACATGTTATTGAGACTAGTGCACTTCTCCAGATCCTACATGATGCGCAAACAAGCTACTTCTCACAACCTATGTACATATAAACATATCACACAAGTCGGTACATCGCATGGCGTCTAAACATACTCAGTCGGAGATGGTGAGGATCTCCCTTGGCCTGCCGAGGGTGAGACGCAGTGACGCTGGGGACTCAACCTCCTCCTCGCTAATAGGTTCCAGACGAGAAACGCTGCGCTGAGCTGATGGAGCAGGTGCCATAGGCGGAGTAACACGAATATGAGTGGGCGAAATAGGTGGAGTAGCACGTATGGGAGTGGGTGCAATAAGTGATGCAGAGCGAACGGGAGTGGGTGCAATAGCTTGGTTGAATTCCTCAGTGGTAGGCAGGCGACGAGCAGTGGCAAGAATGGTAGGTGAATGAGAAGCTGAGGACGAGATGAACGTTAGCGGTGGAGCGGTGTGCAGGAGTTCCCTCCTGTTGGCGGTGCAGCCATGGACTGAGTCCATGCGGGCAGCTACGAGGTCGTCCACCATGCTGTCAAAGGCTGCCTCCAGGGCTCGGAGGTACTCGACAAGCATCTCAAAGGCCTCGTCTCGCTCCCCTCTGGGGCAAGAGAATGAGTAGTGACAGGTGTATGGCACGTGGCAGGGAAGGTAGCGGTAGCGACGGTCTTCATAGCAGGAAGGACATCCCGAAGATGAGCTATCGCCTCGCGGGCAGCCATCTGCATAGCATGCCTCTCTGTAGGCACGGCTCTCCCCAAGAATCGGAAGCGGCATATCTCAGCATGCCCTCCCCTGAATTGCACCGCGGCCTGGTGCATGGTCAGACTGTCATTGATCTTGTGTGGATAAAGTGTGAAGACCGGGCGCACGGATGGCCCCATCGCGACCTGAACGATGAAGGATGAAGGAGAGGAGCTTGACGAACCCCTCAGGCACGTTGGCAAACATTTGTGACTCACAGTCGTTGCCAGCCATCTACAAAAGTAGGCAAAAATTCTGAGTGATCAGATCATAAATTTTATGCTGACTGTCAGAAAAATGACTACATTTGTAAAAACATGAATAAACTCTATCATGCTAATCACCGATTAGCGATCGCACCTAGTGGCTTCCTACAGTCAGCCTGGCTCTCGTACCAAGCCTGTCACGACCGGTTTTTCAATAAAATACTTATTGAGAAAATCGATCTTTAGATCCCAGTATAGGAAAAGTTATCCTCACTGGTAGACAAGTACTTGATAAACAGAGGACCAGTAGCATTAAATATATTACAGGGTTGAGCTGAGGCTGCTCAACAATTTATTACAAACTCGCCAATATCTTACATAAGGGCGGTTATGACACAGGGGTGTGGTGACATGCTACTAGCTTGAGATAAAAAGTGGTGGTGGATAACTTGACTCCTAACTGGCAGCTCATCGAGCGTCGAGGTGAGGCTCGATGTATTTATTTCTGGGGTGGCAGAAGCGGATATAATACAGTGACCAAATGCAGGATCGCACGGGACTGACTGGGACTCCTCTAGGCGTCAGACTCGCTATCGAACTCTTCATCCATGAGATCGCCTTCATCAACATCTGGCCAAATCAACAAGCCAGGTGAGTACTTTGAAAGTACTCGCGAGACAGTTCGAACAAAAGATATAACCAATGTATGCATGAATGCGTCATGAGCAAAAATAATGATGCTCATTCCAATAATAATATTTTTGCACGACTTGATAAGTAAAACAAATAACTGAAAAACCGATCGGGTGTCCGGAGCGACGCCTTGAAAGGTAAACAAATAAAGCTCATGCCGCAGTCGGGCGTCTAAGCGACACCACATAAAGGGCTTATAAAAGAAATGCCACAGTCGGACGTCTGAGCGACATCGTAGAAAGGGCTTATAAAAGAAATGCCACAGTCGGGCGTCTCAGCGACACCACTTAAAGGGCTTATAAAAGAAATGCCATAGTCGGACGTCTGAGCAACATCGCAGAAAGTGCTTATAAAAGAAATGCCACAGTCGGACGTCTGAGTGACGTCACGGAAAGGGCTTGTAAAAGGAATGCCACAGTCGGACGTCTGAGCGACGTCACAGAAAGGGCTTGTAAAAGAAATGCCACAGTCGGACGTCTGAGCGACATCACAGAAAGGGCTTATATCTAATGTAAATAACAAGTCTGCCACAGTCGGACATCTGAGCGACATCACAGAAAGGGCTTATATCAAATGTAAATAACGGGTTAGTTCCTCCACAAGAATAAACTTTTAACCGGATTTAAAACTCGTGTAGTCCACCGGGTTTTGTCACTGAGGCTGATATCTGACAAGATAAGATGAACACAGTACTTGGACATATACAAGATGATTTAAAGGATTTGTGACTCTGCAGAGTTTGTACTAACTGACCATAGCCAACGGATTTCCGTAGTCACGAAGGACTAGTTCCGTTTATGGTATTTTGGTAGAAACACATTTAACTAGTACACACCCATTCGACCTCACGATGCCAGGAATCACCCTAGACAACGTCCAAGAAAAACTTTGAGACGGGGAGGTCACAACCTCGAATAGCATGGGATCAAATTTCTATACGCGCGCTCTAAGGGGTGCCCCCCTCTCGGTCCCAACCGGAAACACCCATGCCCCCTGACCGGATGAAGGGCTTTAATCCAGGGCCATGGAACCCTCCGGCCTCTCTATTTGGTGTGTACCAGGAAAACGGTTTGCAACTTACTAGGCCATATTCCTTGCGGAAAACATGTGGCAGCACAGGAATGGAAATGAATGGGAATGTGATTTGATTCACGATGACACTAAAGTCAAAATAGACTGGCATAAGACTGGCATGCCACAACACTGCCATCTTACCCATCCTCATGCCATCACATGGCCATGCAAATATGTATCCAACAACATATGGCTTTCCGAAACTTACTTTCCACTTCTGTGCATGAAATATAACATTCAAAGAAATGTTCATAAACATGCCATGAAACTCCTAAATGCAAACATGCAACAAACACTCATCATATCAAGAGTTCAAACATGCTTGCCCGGTTCGGAGTAGTTGGAGTCTAACTGGGTGAAGTTCGCGGCTCTGTCACCTCCTCCGGTATCTACGGTATAAGAAAATACGCACGTAACGTAAATACCGCGAGGTGCACAAAAATTAATCCAAATAATTTTCAAATAAATCTGATAAAAACTAGACAAAATTTTAAAGAGAACAGAAAAAGAATCAAACAAAACTCCTTTTTTGTTTAAAAGTTATAAGGGTTTTGATTCAGGGACCTTTCAGTAATGAAACAGAAAACTCCCAGGGGGTTCTGCAGAAAAGTCCAGAAAACGATTCGTTTAAAAGAAAAGAATGAGAGACTGACAGGCGGGTCCCACCCGTCAGGTTTGAATATTCAAACAAGGGAGACGGGGCTTGACGGCGCCCGAGAGCTGCGGTGGTCGCCGACGGCGATCCACGACGAGGCAAGGGGACCGGGTGGTACCTCCGTGTTCAGTACGTCCTTCCGCGTCAGTGGGTGGTGGTGGTGGTCGCCGGCGAGCACTGTGTCGATGGCGGCCCTTGATCCGACGGACGGTGGTTCAGGTAGTCGTGGACCTCGTCGGAGAGAGCTACTGGGGTCAAATTGGAGTGGGGGTTAGTCTCCTAGAGGTGCCATGAGGCTACGGGCAAGTCTAAGGCAGTGGAGGAGTTCTCACCGGAGAGAACGCTGCCGGAGCCCGAGGCGGACGGAGGTGGCCGGAGTGGAGGAAGAAGGGCCCCTCGAGGCTTTTCCAGTGGCTAGGCGGGGTCTGGTGAGGTGGTGGTGATGTGCGGAGTCGAGAGCGAGCTCGGAGGCGCTATTTATAGCCGGCCCGAGGCGGTTGCTGTGAACGGGATAAGTCCGACGAGCGATTACGGCGGCGCTTTGGCTGGACGGTTGGTTTAAGGGCTTGAGCATCGTCTAGACGGAGCACTGGTTCCATTCCAGTGCCTAACTCAACATGGCAAGGGTGGTTACGGCCTGTCCCCGACGGAACGGCCGTACGGCACGTCGGCGGCAGAGAGCACGCCCTGAGCGTGCCAGGCCACGGCGACGGTGCTGCATGCGTGCGCTGGCAAGGGAGATGGCCACGCGGAGCTCTCAGGTGGTTTGGGCGGTGCCGAATGGCGTTATGCCGCAGGATGCCCCCTGTCGGCCGCCATGGGAGGCTCTGCCGCCGCGGAAGACGCCGGCGTAGGCGGGCCAGGGTGCCATCGACGCCAGGAATGAGCCAAGCGCGCGTGTGGTGCTCCGGACAGGGAGGAAGGGCCGTGCACAACGCGCCAGGCGCACAGTCGACATGTGACTGAACCCTGATGAAGAAACGACACTGAACTTATTGAATTTGTGAAGATGCACAGTAACAGTGCAGGCTAGGTGTTCGACAGAATGATTTTGGCATGTGGGGATTTTTCCTTGAGCTGGTTTTTGGTGGAGTGGTCTCTCATTGCAACTGGGGGTTGCCTGAATTTTGGTGGAATTTTTGGAGAAGTGGAGATATGAATTTCACCAAATTTGACAAATCTGGTCCAAACTTGCAGTGGGTGAAATTTGAAAATTTTGAAAAGAAGAAGAGTGGATCTTGATGGTTCTAGGTTGTGGGTGCTAAGCAATATCCAGAGGAGTTGATTTGAGACCAAAGTTCAAAGGCATTAAGGTACTTGCTTTGCAAATTACCTAGGCTCAAAATAAAGGGCAAAATTGTTTTGGGAAAAGAAATAAATGAGATAAAATCTAAAAATGGATTTAACTAGTTGGGACAGAATGTTAGGGTTGTCCCAAAGTGGAAGGAGGGGTTTTGGGAGAATTTTACCACAAGAGGCATGGTAAAAACAAGAAGGGATCAAAACCAAAGAAAAGCCCAAAACTAAAAAGGTTTTCTTTTTAGAAGAAACTAAATCCAAGAAAAGATTTTGAGAGGGAAAACTCAGAAGAGAGGTTTTTAAGAAGGGTTTAAATGACCTTCTTTAAACCAAGCAAGGCTCTTGCTGAAAACAAAAACCACAAAATTTTTGGAGTGTCACAGGAATAAGGTGAAGACACGGTCTTCTGAGTTGAATCTCAGCCTCCCTAACCAGATGTACAATTGTCACAGCAACTGGAACTGGTCCAACAAATCCTGTGTTTTCAACAAGTGACTGGTTCTATCTCTTCCCTCCTTTACTTTGAGTTTGTCTTCGTGAAGTCATTGCTTATCTGTCTTATCTGATTGACTTCATTGCTTGACTGCTATTGTTGATTGGCTTCATACTATCTTCCTTCCTGATCCTACTACCTAGCTGCTATTAGTCTTCGTACGTTAACACTATTGCATACTTGACTATGGCTTGCTTGTTGTAGTTTATCTTCCGCTGCATATCAATTAGGTCATTTCTATTGTTTGTCTTCGAAACTTCCACGTTTTGAAGACTTCGATAAAAATCGCCTATTCACCCCTCCCTCTAGTCGATAACTAGCACTTTCACTTCTAAGGGCCCATTTATTCCTGGGCTCATCTCTAGAATTCGGTTAGTTATGGTCCGTTACTGGCCTGTTCCATTTGTGGGCCAAATTCAGCTCGTGGTTACATTCGGCCCGTTTGTGGCCCGTTAACCCGTTGGGCTATTTTTATAGAGTTATCAAATATGGCCTATGAACGGCCCGTTATGGTCCATGAATAGTATGACCCATGATTGGCGAAATGATTATACGCCTCGTAGAAGGCCCATGGATCCTACGGCCCATAGAAGGCCCATGGATCCTACGGATGGTATAGAAGACCAATGGATCCTACGGCCCGTAGAAGGCCCATGGATCATACGGCCCGCAGGAGGCCCATGGTTACAATAGTCCGTGTGTCGCCATGATTATTGTGGCCTTGTTTCCAAAAGTAGGTTATTGTGGCCACTAGAAAAACACGGAAAAAGAACTAAAGTGACTACAAGCAAACAACTAAACAAGACAATAAGGAAATAAATAAGCAAGCAACTAGCGCTATCCTATTACCGACACATATTACATCCACTGGGCATCAAAGTTTGCCACCAGTGCAAATATAGGGAACAAAGCAGCATATTACATACACTGGCCATCAAAATTGGCCACCAGTGCAAATAAACGCGGCAGCAAAACAAGAGCATAACTTCGGACAAAAAAAACAAGAGCATAACTGAAACAACTTCAGAAGAGCTCAAGAAACATTATCATGGGTATCCACCATGCTGGCAATAAGCTTAGCAAGCTTATTAGCTTTGTCCTGTTTGGCGCTAAAATCCTCCTACGCTTGCTGTTGCACTAGAAAGTATGCATCTGAATGCTCCAGGGACTTCCGCAGTCCTTCCGCTTCTTGTCGCAGCACAACTGATCGATGTCTTTCAGCTTGTAGTTGAGACTCAAGAAACCGAACTGATTCAGATAGTGAGTTTGAATAGCTTGTGCAAGCGGTAGTGGCTAGTAACTCGAACACTAAACCAAGGCAGGACTTTGGGGTTGTCTCACTGTCTTCAAAATAGTCTTCCTTAGCTGTTTAGCTCTGATACCACTTGATAGAGGCGAGGGTGTCCCGATCTTTCGATGAGATGATAACTATCGATTTGGTGGAGACGACTTTGACGATCCGACTACAAACGTGCACGACGTTGCGCCTTAGCAATCGCTAAACCAATCTCCTGAGGTTACTGACGCTGCCGGAAGCACGATCAGCCTGACCACGAAGGTCTATTCCTGCAAGCAATCAAAGAACGAGCAAGAATATGATAAAGCAATCTGAATATTGCAAATATATATGAGGTATTGATAATGGTGGGGATCCGGAAGCGGTCTTGGTCTGGTCGTTGGACACAAACGAAGTACACGAAGTTGCAATGGCTAACTTTTAACTAAACAAATCCCCAGGAAACGCTACTAGATGGATCTACTTATATAGGAGCAAGGGGTGGCGGCCAAGGAGGTGGGAGGACGTCCCAAGGCAGCCTAAAACTAAATCTAGGTCGTACAAGGCCAATGGGCCCAAGTGGAGGTGATGTAACACCTTTGGACTTGTAGTTTGACTCGGATTCTGCTGCAGCATCAGATTGTTTCGTCCACAACTCAACGCTCCGGACGAATTTGAAGGTGATTCCAATTGGGTTGGAAAGTGCACGAAATCTAGTTTCCAACAAAAAAAGAATCACCCAATTCGGAGTCCGTATGAAAAACTTGTGTGCGTTTTGAGTCAGGTGTGTCTGTGCAGTCCGAATCTGAATCCAGAACGTGAGAGACTTGGACTCTATCTTCTCTTGGGCCAAAAGTGACGTGAGAGAACTTTTTGGACAGCAAATAAACATCTCTTTCTTCCTTATCTTCATATGTGGATTGTACAAATGTCCCATACA
Source organism: Triticum aestivum (assembly GCF_018294505.1). Taxonomy (NCBI): domain Eukaryota; kingdom Viridiplantae; phylum Streptophyta; class Magnoliopsida; order Poales; family Poaceae; genus Triticum; species Triticum aestivum. Next base: position 305,442,057 of record NC_057813.1, on the reverse strand, counting down.
CCTGCAATTAGACAAAACACAAAAGTGTGTGAAGTATTTTTGTTCTGGATAACATAAATAGATTATTGAATAGTTTGCACTAGAAATCACCTGACAAATATGCATATATGCAATACTTTTGGTCATATCCAAGGTAGTCATGTCCTCATCAAGAACCGTATATGCATTACTTCCTTTATCATTGCTTAATAAGGCACTCTTCCCCAATATTCTGTCAGCATTCTAAAAGAAGAAACAAGCAGACACATAACATGCTTAGCATGTACTAGTATATGAAACTCATTTCAGTGAACCAGTTCATTAGTAAGGTGGACAGAATTAAACTACCAAGTCTTCTATTGCCAAGTACTAGTACATAATAAAAGCATCAAACAAACATATATCTATGTCCTATTGTCACTACATTGTCTTGCCAAATCAAAATAGAGACACGGTTCAAATCATATCAGTTTAAGACAAAGCAGCAGCAAAAGAATACAAAGCGTGGGAAACTACATGACACAACAAGATTTCAGATGGGTACCATGGGTCTACAAGTACAAGAACACTATTGGCTCTGTTGTGCTGCTAGTAATGTGCACGATATGAGAAGTAAACTATATACACAATTGAAATTAAAATCAACAGAGCTATGGATAAGAGCAAACCTGTTAAAGAATCATGCGTGAACATACCTGCTGTGCCATTGGAGTTTCGATCGGATCCTTCAATTTAAAAATAAGTTTGTATGAGAAAATACAGTGATACAAGAGCAAAGCAGTATGCACGATAGCAATGGAATCTTAAATTAGAACAATTGTTCTTCAGGTTTAAACACTTGTTCTACATGAACAGAGTACGGTAAGATGCAAGAATATAGTACTTAAAAATAGAAAATGAGTTCATAGACCTTACCACATTCTTCGTTCGAGACCAGTACAGAACAAGGAGTTCCCAGTCATCGTCCAGTAAATGTGTCTCAGGAGAACATAAGGGAATTTGATGAGTTTCTTTGCCGGTGAAGTACGTTTTCTTCGGGCAATTCTGATACTGCCACTAAGCATTCTTGAAGATAGCAGAAGTATTAGCACAGGTTACCTCATCCTGAGTTTCCAAATCGGTCCTTCTCTATAGAGAAAAGTGGGAAAATTTGCTGTATGATAACCATCATGGAGGTAGGATGTATTGGACAAAGCAAAGTAATTGCCATGAATAACATTACTTACACATAACTCTTGGACAAACACCTGCAACTGGAATTTTCCTTCATCTTCAGTATAATATTTCCAAGATGGGAAGATACACACATAGGATTTAACAACATCAAATGCAATAGATGCTAAACTACGAGTGGCTGGTTGTGCTTCCTCCACAGGAATAGGCGTACTACCTAGTGGAGTTGGGGTTCGCCGTGGTAGTACTGGCCCTTTGGGCACTGGAGCTGCCTTACTAATTGCTCTTGTTTGGGAGCTCTGTGGTGGAGATGGTGTTGTGTCAATAGGAACTGGGTTACTATCTGCTGGGGTTCGGGTTAGATTGGGCGAAGCTGGTTCTTTGTCCATCGCAGTAGGGGTACAATCTGCGAGAGTCTGGGTTATGTGTGGTAGGGCTGGTTCTTGTGCATGTACAAACGCGGTGCTATCTCCACCAAGAGGTAGCACTATTTTATTTGAATACCGTGTTTTTACTCCGCTAGATACTGGCATCACCCGCTCCAATTCAAATGGCTGATAAACAGGAAACATAGTTGAATGTACAGACATTGTATGAGAGACAGATGCAATAGATAGTGTGGAAAAAAGAGGGCATGAAATAGTTGACATGTATATTGTTTAACTAAAACGGATAGCATGACATAATTTCCCATATATGATGTCTATCTAAACTGGATAGCATAACATAACATAATTCAAAGATATGATGAATAACTAAACAGGAACGCATGACATAATTCACATACATGTTATCTAAGTAATCAGGATCACATGATTTAATTCACATATGTGATTTATATGCTAAACAGAGGGCATTCGATATGATGTCATAACTAAGAACATGGTGTTGAATATTGTGTATATGATGTCTAAACTATGCAATGCAAGACACCATATGCATGATATGATCAGTATAATGGTGCCAAGTTAGAGCATACACCTCGGTGGGGGAATAGGATTGGTCATCTATCTTTGAATCCATCTTTGAGGAGGTATCGGGACCCAACAAGAGATCTGCTTCGACAGGTAGCATTGTCTGCTCTGAAGGCCTTATTTTCACTCCAGATTTTTCCATCTCCCACCCAAATGGCTGATTCACAGGTAGTAGTTTAATGTACAAACATTGTTGACAAATGGAAATGTAATGAAGAAAAGGATGGACAAGATATCATTCAAATATATGATGCCTGGTTAAACAGGATGGCATTGCACATTTCACATATATTATGGCTGGCTAAAAGACATGAGACTGCATAAATCCCATATATGATATAGAAACTAAACATGTGGCATTACAGAACATGTCTAAACTAAGCAGATGTCATATATGACATCAAAAGTAGGCACTACAAGGCAACATATGCATGATATGACTAACATCATCATGCCAATGTAGAGAAAACATCTTGGGGGGTAAATAGGAGTGGTCAGCTACGTCTGAATCCGCTTCAGAATAGATATCTTCCTCTGGATTATAATCTGGAGAGTGGGGGAGGGTTTGCCATTGAACCCACCATGGAGTGATGTCTGCATGACATTGTATTGCCACACAAAACTCTTATCTTTTTCTCTACATGTTCAACTTGACTGTGTACAATATCTGACATGCATACGAAAAAAATATGGTGAGCTTATGTCAGGAGAGCATGCAGAAATTTAGAGTGATGGTAACAACCAGTGGATGGATCCAAAAATAATGATAGCAGCCTGATGATTGCTTTAATTTAATAAAAAGACAGATGATGATTGCTTTACTATTTGTTTCCCACCCAAGATGAACAACATAGGCATACCCTAGGTGAACCAGATATAAGACAGAGATACTATTCATTGCTGCCTTGATATGTGCCCCACAACTAATTTAGCACTCAAGTTTGAACATTAATTTGGACCCGACTTGGAGTTTAAGAGGTGAACAGGACGATAAAGTAGCAGGTAATTTTAAGAAATGCATAACATAAGTAGAAACAAAATAGTGCGACCTCTCTTGTGGACCCGTGTACTCCTCAGGTTCATCTGCTGAGTCGATGATGGTGATGCCGTTGTGGTGGGTGCCAGCGGCAGGGAAGGAGATCTGAGGTGAAGAAAGATGGTGAGGAGTTGTGATGTCTAGTTTGGTGGATGCTTCTGTCGATGGAGCAGCCCAGGTGAGCTGGACGACGTTGCGGCAGCAGCAGGACAAACCACACAAAGTTCCCTTCGACACCTACCTGTAACTGAAATAATTCTGTAAGGGCTCATTTGGCTGGCATGATTCTAAAAACACAGGGATAGGAAAAACACCAGAATAGGATAGGAATGCACATGGTAAACAAAGCATTTGTAAACACATGATTTCTGTCAACTTGGGTGTTTGGTTCACAGGAATTGGAAGAGAAGAGGAATGCAAAGAAACATGGCCAAAATAAAGTGAAACCATATGAAAGCATGTACAGTTAGAATGTTATTCTGCCACTAATGGACTTGGTCTTGTTTTCATGCATAAGACTTCAAAAAGTAGGTCCAGGTGGATGTTTTTCTCCATTCCTTTCAACAAAATGCATGAATAATTTAATAATAGAGTGCCATAGGAAAATTTCCTATTGCTATATTTTTCTGTCAAACCAAAATAGCCCTTACAGATCGACATGAATGTAGAGTAATAAGTGATGCAGCAAGTGTATAACCTCTTTGCTGTAGACGTGTCGACCTCAGCATCATTGGGTTGGTCACTGAAGAAGTTGAGGCAGAGGTAGTTGTCGGAGGTGTGGAGGAAGATCTGAGGATTCCGTAGACAGCGTCCACAACACTACTATGTTGTGATGGATCATTCTGTCGTTGGAGCAGCTCCGGTGAGCCGTAATACGTCAAGGCTGAAGTAGCACAAGACAATCATCATTAATCTCAAGTGGGATTCTAATAGCATCTCCAATAGATGATGTAAAATAGATGTAAAATTTACATCACCAAAAACCACCTGACTACAACAGATGAGGTAAAAACTGTTGACTCTGAACTTAACTATCGAAACTGAAATTTACTATGGAATCTGAATGTTACTGTCGAAACTGAACGCAATGGTAGCAGAGAGGCACTTCACATGTAGTTTAGGGAGGGCCTACAATTCATCTTCAACCTGCACCCCCCTGAGCCGCCAGCCACAACCAGCCGAACCGACGGCCCCCGCGCCGCCTTGCCGCCCTGAAACAACTCCCCACCGTCGGTCCGCCATCGCCCCGGCCAGCCCTCTAGCCCCGCCCCCCCGTGCTGAGCTTTTTCTCCGGCTATCCCCTTGCCACCGCCCCACCACCACGCCCCCCACCGCGGGCGACCACCGCC